>NC_057738.1:3263868-3282512 GCF_004010195.1 Chiloscyllium plagiosum | reverse complement strand
TCTTCCTAACCTGCAATCATCTTCCTGACCTCTCCGCCCCCACCCCACTCCGGCCTATCACCCTCACCTTGACCTCCCTCCACCTATCGCATTTCCAAAGCCCCTCCCCCAAGTCCCTCCTCCCTACCTTTTATCTTAGCCTGCTGGACACACTTTCCTCATTCCTGAAGAAGAGCTTATGCCCGAAATGTCGATTCTCCTGCTCCTTGGATGCTGCCTGATCTGCTGCGCTTTTCCAGCAACACATTTTCAGCTCTGATCTCCAGCATCTGCAGCCCTCACTTTCTTTCGAACAAAGTAAAGCAAAGGTAACACGAGAAAACTTTTTAAAAATGCAACAGTAGTTACCATTTGGCAAGGAGTGGTGAAGACAGCATTAAGCAAAGTCCCCAACAGCTTGTACAATTGCAACAGCATTTCTCAGTTTCCAGGCTTGCAGTCTCGCGATACAAAAATGGAAGCACTGCCTCACGCATGCGTTTGCGTCCTCGGCCATTTTTATTAATGAACGGCCTGGTAAAGTGATGGGAATACCTGTACAGTAATGTGAACACTTACTTTTGCAAAGGGCTGTGTAATAACCCTTACTTTAGACATATCCAGTCGTTGATGCTTGAGCTGCATGTGTTTCTTTGTTTTTGCCAGGGTTTTCACATGTTCTTCAGTACAGGTAAATCAAATATACTTACCTCTTTGATGTAAGGTCTTTGTAGGACCTTGAAATCTTCTTCGGATAATCCAAAATTTGGATAATTGATATTCAGATAATCAAGGTTCCTCCATAGATCCTAGTTACATGTTTGCAGTTATGAAGTGTTTCCATATAACTCTACCAGATAAAATTTTCATCCCATTATAAACTTTCACTAGTTTGGAGAAGGCACAGGGTGACTGGTTCAGACCTACAAATATCTCTGACGTATTAATTAAGTCATAGCTTACAGTAATTGCTTAAGGAAAAATAAATTGCCTTTCTTCAGGCTTAATTTATTTTTCTCTGCAGACAGCAGAGACAGTTCCTGAGTTTGCAGAGATCTAATGGCTTCCTCTTATTTTATTCACAGCCTAAAGCTGTTTAGTTGCTTGGGATATATTCACATAGCTATTAGCAGGCAGAAGGCCTTTGTCATTGATAACTGGTCACTAGTCCATAGACCAATCAGCTACTTGTTGCCAGCTGAATCTCTATTTGTATAGCTCATGGTTTTAGCTTGTCTATAAATGTTTCACCACTGCTTGAACAACAGCTGTATAAACAACACTTGCAATGAGTATTAAGTTACTTGCTTTCGAAAAAAAATGCAGCAATTCCTCAACAATTCTCGGATTTTGATACTGTTCTTTCCTTGTTTCAATCCACCATCAGAAATACAGAAAAATAAAAGCACAGTCTTTCAATGTTCTCTTGCACTGGCTGCTCATGTCCTTTGAGGTGGTAGATTTTGAAAGGTGCTATGAAAGGAACACTTGGGGACTACCGTCACTGTGTGTAGATGTGAAAGATTAAATGCTGAAGGTGCTGATACAGTCTCAATGTAGTGGGCTGCTTTGATGAAACAAAGGACAATGGATACTGGAAACCTGAAACAAAAGCAGAAATTGCTGGTGAAATCAGTTCCAAAGTTCCACTGAACTCGAAATGGTAACTCTGCTTTCTCTCCACTGATGCTGCCCAGAGCTGGTAAGTTTTTCCAAAATTTCTGCTTTTGTCCTCAACGAACAAAGAACAAAGAAAATTTACAGCCCAGGAGCAGGCTCTTTGGCCTTCCAAGTCTGAGCCGATCCAAATCTACTGTCTAAACCTGTCGCTCAATTCTTAAGCATCTGTATCCCTCTGCTCCCCACCTACTCATGCATCTGTCCAGACGCATCTTAAATGAATCTACCGTGTCTGCCTCTACCACCTCTGCTGGCAACGTGTTCCAGACAGTGATGTTGAATACTTGTGTTGTTGGATCTTCACCCGTAAAGGCAAGTGGAGAATATTCCATTGCATTCCTGACTTGTGTCTTGTAGATTGAGTAAATTGGAGAATTAGGAGGTGAGTTACTTGCCTGTGACAATGTAAACTTCACAACTTTAATAACTATTTATGGGTTGAATGAATCAACAAAAGATCAACTATTATACACAAAAAGCAGTAGCAAAAAATCTGTCTGGAATTAACTGTTTGTTGAGATGTAAAGAATAAAGGTAAGTTGTTACACAGAGACTGAATGCAATTAGCCATGTCTTGGCAAGATTACATAAACAAAGCTGCTTTGCTACCTGCTTGATAAACTGGATGTTTTATTGCCACAAAAGACAACTGATTGCCTTGCAAAAGAATTGCAGGGGTTAATTGCAGGAAAAGCTGTATTTTAAACAGACAACTAATCCTGACTGTAACAAGGAACAGGGGAGCTACTTCTGATAAGAAGGCAAGCTGCAATCTTGAGATCTCCAGAAATGTAATCAATATTAGGGATGAAAAAATCTATTGAATCATCAATATTGTCACACTACAAACTTGAAAGAACGGAAATTGTATAAGAATCCAATACCAGAACAAGCCAGTAGCAGAACTTTGAAGAATAACACTGCATAAGGATCGAACCCTGGACACTTCCAAAGGCAGATACTGTTGGTGAAATCTTGGCCAGATTCCATCATTAGCCAAGTTTGGTCGTGAGGCTTATCTTGCTTACTTGAGGATTGCTACATGTAATGAAGTTTAAATCATTGTTTCAGTACAGTGAAATTTCTTAATAAGTGGCCAAATTAAAGGCACCACTTTTCTTACTGCTAGAAGCTAGGCAACAATAACTTGAAAAGGAACAGGACAAAAACATTTCAATTAACCTGAAAAGCCAAGTAGCCCAAAATCAGTGGTTCAACTATCGACATTTACTGACTACTCCCCACATATGGACCATAGACATTGATCTGCATATCCTTTGTTGCTTTTTGAATTACTTTTCATTTTTAAACTATGTGCATGTGTGTTACTCTTTGTTACGTTTAGCAACTAACAAACTTGGTCATTTATTAACTCAAGTAAGTCTGGTTAAATTGGCTCTCCTTAAGACATACATTCATTAGTATCTGGGAGAAAGGTTTCCTTTGCAAATTAGTCTTATTGTGATTAACTGAGGCTGGGGAAATGAATAAAGAAATAGAGCCAGTTGATCTCTCCTCATCAAGGAACCTGACAATTTTGGGTATCCCACCTAGAACTGTAATAACTTCAGCACCTCACCTTGGGTCTGATCGTAACATAATCCGAATGCATATTGCGATGAAAACCATGTGTTATATGCATATTGTGCTATAAGACATTGTCCTGTGAAAAGGTAACACTTAAAGAACAGACTTCCAAGGTGTTGTTACCTTTGACTGTTTCCAAATATTAGTTATGTTCAATTGTTTCAATAAGTTACTCAGGACAGTTTGGGATCACTGAAGAAGCATTCAAATGTGACAGGGTAATGAGACTGAAAGTCTGTGTGTGTGTGTGTGTAATCGACTCCATATTACACAAGGCTGCTGTTAGCTGTGTTCTATCTAGGATGTAAACTATTTCATCATTTTCTGTGTTGCCGTCACAAACAACGAGTCCAAAATAGGACACTCTTAGAACTGGCCGTTCGTATTGCTATTGTTGGTGTTTCAGGAGCCTCTGACACTGAGCCTAATTCTGTGCATTTGGATGGATAATCCTTGTACGTTACTGGATCTAAACTGTGCAGACTCTCTGCTGCAGTGTTTTTTTTCTAAGAATGAAGTAAGGTATTTTTCTTAAAGAGTCCTTGTATGGTTTGTACATCAAGTTACTTGCCATGGGAGAGTACCCCAAAGAAGACATGTTTGGGGATTCTGTAGTCATGCGTGTGGGAGACATGGCCTATGTTGAATCTTCGCGAAATCAACTCCATGTTGTTAAAGCCAGTGAAATGGAAGGACCTTATTGTTTAGGATTTTGTCCTGCCATCAAATACTCATGATGAATCTTCAGACATCTGTGGTGGAAACATTCCAGAGTCTCGAAGCAGCAGCTGGGATTCTATGCCATGCAGATACTGAGCATTTCTGTACACATTGTGATATAAAATATTTATTTCTGATGCTAAAACATGTCAATTCTGTTAACGGTGTTAAGCATAGGAGGGAATGTCTGTCAATAAGTAAGGACGTTTCCCTTAAAATGAAACATAAAGACAAGCCTGGCTGGATTGCTACAGATTATGTTAAAGTAAACAAAATTATTCATAGAGGTTAATTGAAATACAGCAGTTCTTAGCAGCAACTGCTAATGAGTCACATGATCCATTCTAAAGAATGAGTTTTTGATCACAAACAAGAATGAACATTTGATTGAGAATGCCAACAGTGTATGAAAAGAAATGAGAGCAATTATTCACCAGGTTCCAATTTTGTTATTGGAAACAAATCCTTGCTGTCACACTGGTTAGGTAAAATCAATCTATCCAATAAAGTCATATAGTTGAAGAAGGGAAAAAATAGATTCACATTTGTCTGTATTAAGGAAGCCAAGGGTGAAGAGCTGGCAATTCCTTTCATAAATAAATTAAACCAAGTTTGATGCCTTACATTGCCTCAGTTAACCCTCTAATATGCCCTGTAATCACATGCATTAAAAACTAACCTCCTCCATGCAATCTGAAAAAAAAAATCATAAGAAAGTTTAAAACAAATTGTGTTTTGGCATTCTCTTTGATCATAAGTATTATTAATTGTGAATGCTTTTCAAGATTATTAAACAGGTTGCTTTAAGTTCAGAGCAGGAATCCATCGAACCAGAGTTGACCATTCTTGATCCAGATGATGCAGTCTCATGGCCCAGCACATCCTCCACTCAGACATTACCATCAAGCCAGAGGATCAACCCTGGTTCACTGGAAAGTGTAGGAAGCATACCAGGTGCCAGGTACCTAAAAATGAGGTGTCAACTTAGTAAAACTACCAAACTGGACTACTTGAATGTCAAACAGCATAAGCAGCATGTGATAGACATAAGCAATCTCACAATCAACAGATCAGAACTAAGCACTGAGTCTTGCCACATCCAATTATGAATGATGATGGACAATTAAACACCCCTACTGAAGGGAAAGTTCCACAAATGCCCCCATCCCCAATGATGGAAGAGACTGACACATCAGTGCAAAAAGACAAGGCTGAAGCATTTGCAGCAATCTTCAGCCAGAAGTGCCAAGTGGACGATCCATCTCATGGACAGAAGAGCTGAATTCCAGAGGTGAGATGAGAGTGACAGCCCGAGACATCAAGGCTGCATTCGACCAAGTATGGCATCAAGGAGCCTTGGCAAAACTGGAATCAATGGGAATCGGGGGCATGCTCTCCGCTGGCTTGGGACATACCTTGCACATAGGAAGATGGCTGCAATTGGTTGATGACAGTCATGGCAACTTCAGAGTATCTGTACAGGAGTTACTCAGGGTAGTATCCAAGGCCCAAACATCTTCAATGACCTTCCCCCAGTCATAAGGTCAGAGGTGGGGCTGTTTACCAATGATTGCGCAATGTTCTGCATCATTTGCAACTCCTCAGATACTGAAGCAATCCATGTTCTAGTCTGACAGGATCTGGACTATTGTCTGGAACAGGGTGTCTCTAAGACCCTGCAGACTCCTCAACCAAGGTACACAATGTTAACTTACCCAGGCACGTTAGCATGTATCAAGAAAAAACTACACAGCACATGTCTGCAGTTAGTGAACATTTATTTGAAGACAACAAAAGTCAAGAGTTAAATTTTACACTTTTAAGAACTCTATTACTAACTAGCTGAATCTTTAGACAGTGTAAATATTTCCCAGACACTTGTAACTTGGCTGGTCTGCCGAATTAGGCGAAAGTGAGATCACAGTCAAGATTAGAGTGGGTCCTGGGCCTCCTCCACCACGACTCCCTCACTGCCTGACGCCTGGAAGAAGAACGCCTCATCTTCCACCTCAGAACACTTCAATCCCAGGGCATCAATGTGGATTTCACCAGTTTCCTCATTTCCCCTCCCTCCACCTTACCCCAGTTCCAACCTGCCAGCTCAGCACCATCCTCATGACCTCTCCTACCTGCCAATCCTCCTTCCCAACAAAATGGGGAAAGGACAATGATAATGCGATCAGGCAAGAATTAGGATGCATAGAATGGGGTAGCAAAATGCAGGGGATGCAGACAATGGAAATGTGGAGCTGGTTTAAGGAACAGATATTGCTTAACCTTGATAGGTATGTCCCTGTCAGGCAGGGAGGAAGTGATAAGGTAAGGGATCCGTGGTTTACCACAGAAATTGCATTTCTTGTTAAGCAGAAGAAGGAGGCTTATGTGTTGATGAGGCAAGATGGTTCAGATGAGGCAATGGAGAGTTATAAATCAGCTAGGAAGGATTTAAAGAGAGAGTTAAGAAGAGCAAAGAGAAGACACGACAGTCTTTAGCAAATAGAATAAAGGAGAACCCTAAAGCTTTCTATAGGTATGTGAGGAATAAAAGGGTCAGGGTAGGAATAGGTCCAGTCAAAGACAGTCAAAGAAGTTGAGTGTGGATACTGTGGAGATCAGAGAGTTGCTAAACGAACATTTCTCATCGGTTTTCACTTAGGAAAAGGAGACTATTGTAGAGGCGAAGAATGAGGTACAAGATATTAGACTAGAAAGGATAGAGGTTAGTTACGAACAGGTGTTATCAATTCTAGAAGGAGTGAAAGTAGATAAGCCACATTAGGGAGATTTAAACAATACTTGGACAAGCACATGGATAATGGGACAGTTTAGGAGGATGAGCTGAGAATAGTTCACAGGTCGGCGCAACATCGAGGGCTGAAGGGCCTGTTCTGCACTGTATTGTTCTATGTTCTATGTCCTCCTTTGTTTAGTGGATAAGTTGTTGAGGGGTATCTATCCAGAATAACTGTTATCTTTTACATTAACATAATGTCATTAGCACCTGACTCTGTGTGGGTTTTTGTGATTCCAGAGCTTCACTTGGCCAATGTAGCCAGCATCCCTTGCTGTTTGGCCACATTAGCAATTTGTGTTTTAGCATCCAGGAGGCTGCTACAGGACAATATCCAGACTTGGGCTGACATGTGCCAAGTGGCACTCACACCAACAAATCTCCAATAACAGGCAATCTAACCAATGCCCATTGACACTCAATAGTGTTACCATCACTGAATCCCCCGCTATCAACATTCTGTGGGTTACCATTAACCAAAAACTCAACTTGACATCATAAAAATACAATGGCTAAAAGAGCAAGTCAGAAGCTAGGATTTCTGCAGTGAGTAACTCACCTCCATATTCCTCAAAGCCTGTCCACCACAAGGCACAAGTCATATGTGATGGAATTTTCTACTCCCCACTTGGCTGGATAGATATAGCTGCAACAACATGCAAGAGGCTTGATTCCATCCAGGAAAACGCGGCCTGCTTTATTGGCACCCCATCTTCTGCTCAGTAGTTGCAGTGTGTACTGTCTACAAGATGCACTGCTGAAATTCACCAAAGATCCTTAGGTAGCACTTTCTGATTTCCATCTCTGATTCAAACTGTCCTCCTTATATCAAAGCTGACCAAGCCTTTGCTCTATGCCTGAAATTATACCAATACATTCTTTTCTTCTTGTTATCTATTCTTAATTTATCTCACTCTGTTGTGTTGTTACCCTCATTTGATTTGAGGTTTTGCAGTAGTAATAGAATTTTGGCTTTCAAGCTTCCGTTCCTTCATAACTCTGCCTGTTAATATTCTGATCTGTTTGATCTGTTTGATCTGTGAAGGAGAAAGTGAGGACTGCAGATGCCGGAAATCAGAGTCAAGGGTGTGGTGCTGGAAAAGCACAGCAGGTCAGGCAGCAACCCAGGAGTAGGAGAATCAACGTTTCAGGCATAGGCCCTTCATCAGGAATGAGGCTTGTGGGCCAAGGGATCTGAGAGATAAATGGGAGTGGCAGTAAGGTAGCTGAGTAAGGTAGATGGAGGTGGGGGTCGGAGGTCGGAAAGAAGGGTGGAGGGGATAGGTGGGAAGGAAAATGGACAGTATGGACAGGTCAAGAGGGCGGTGCCGAGTCGGGAGGTTGGATCTGGGATAAGGTAGGGGGAGGGGAAATGAGGAAACTGGTGAAATCCACATTGATCCCATGTGGTTGGAGGGTTCCAAGGCGGAAGATGAGGCATTCTTCCTCCAGGCGTAGGGTGGTAAGGGTTTGGCAATGGAGGAGGCCAGGACTTGCATGTCCATCGTGGAGTGGGAATGGGAGTTAAAATGTTCGGTCACGGGGCAGTGGGTTTGCTTCGTGCATGTGTCCTGGAGATGGTCTCTGAAGCGTTCCGCAAGTAGACATCCTGTCTCCCCAATGTAGAGGAGACCGCATCAGGAGCAATTGGCACCCAACAGGCCCCAGCTTTGTCTGTATCTTCGTTGGGTTTGTGGAACAGTCCATCTTCTTCAGCTACATCACACCATTTCCCACCTTTTCCTCCGCAACATTGATGACTGCTCCCACAAGGAGGTTGAACAGTTCATCAACTTCACTAACACGTTCCACCCTGACCTCAAGTTCACTTGGACTATCTTGGACACCTCCCTCCCCTTCCTGGACCTCTCCAGCTTCATCAACAGTGACCAACTCAACACAGACATCTTCTACAAACCCACTGACTCCCACAGCTACCTGGACCTCACCTCCTCCCACCCTGCCTCCTGTAAAAATGCTATCTCTTATTCCCAATTCCTCTGCCTCCGCTGCATCTGCTCCCAGGAGGACCAGTTCCACCACAGAACACAGCAGAAGGCCTCCTTCTTTAAAGAGTGCAATTTCCCCTCCCACATGGTTGATGATGCTCTCCAGAGCATCTCATCCAATTCCCACCCCTCCACCCTCGAACTCGGCTGTTCCAACTGCAACAAGGACAGAACCTCCTGGTCCTCACCTTCCACCCCATCAATCTCTGGATACAACGCAATATCCTCCTCCATTTCTGCTACCTACAAACGGAACCCACCACCTGGGATATATTTGCCCTCCCCACCCTTACCTGCATTCTGTAAAGACCATTCCCTCCGTGACTCTCTTGTCAGGTCCACACACCCCCCCACCAACCCATCCACCCCTCTCCACCTTCTGCTACAACCACAAGAATTGCAAAACCTGCACCCACACCTTCATCCTCACCTCTGTCTAAGGCCCCAAAGGAGCCTTCCATGTCCATTAGAGTTCTACCTGCACTTTCACCCATGTCATTTACTGTATCTGTTGCTTCTGATGTGGTCTCTTGTATGTTGGTCGCCTACTTGCGGAACGCTTCAGGGAACATCTCCAGGACACAGGCACGAAGCAACCCAATTGTCCTATAGTCAAACACTTTAACTCCCTCTCCCACACCCCCAAGGATATGCAGGTCCTGGGCCTCCTCCATTGCCACTCCCTAACCACCTACCTCCTGGAGGAAGAATGCCCCATCTTCTACTTTGGAACCCTCCAACCACATGGGATCAATGTGGATTTCATCAGTTTCCTCATTTCCCCTTCCCCCACCTTATCACAGATCCAACCTTCCAACTCAGCACTGCCCTCTTGACCTCTCCTACCTATTCATCTTCCTTCCCACCTATCTGCTCCACCCTCCTCTCCGACCTAAGACCTTCACCTCTACCTCCACCTACCTATCCCATTCTCAGCTACCTTTCCCCCAACCCAACCCCCCCATTCCATTTACCTCTCAGCCCCCTTGGCCCACAAGCCTTATTCCTGATGAAGGGCTTATGCCTGAAATGTTGATTCTCCTGCTCCTCGGATGCTGCCTGACCGGCTGTGCTTTTCTAGCACCACAATCTCAACTCTGTATTTTAAAAAAGCTAAATTCCAATCAGTGTTTTTGATTATTATGAAATTCATGGTTTTGTAAGTCTTGTAACTTCTATCCATGTGGATAGTCACCTATTATTAACAAGAATGCATCCTCATAGAGGTTGAATAAGTCTGGTCCCAAACTTTGCCAAGGCTGTGTGGATGATGAAATTATTGGTGTTTGAGTATTGATTGCGTATGTATAGCAGGATGAAATGAAGCTCGTTGTTTCTTACAAAATGCCTGGCGAATGGACAGAATGCTCTGCACAAGCCCAAAACTTAGTATTCTAAAATGCCCTCGGTGAATTCCATTTTGAATTTCTTCCCTTGGGGGTTTTGTTGTTACCAGCTTGTGATTGATAACTAGAGATCGTCTACTATAGTCAAGTACTTCTCTTGTTCATGATACTTGCCCCTACTGTTGATCTGTTCGACTTAGCTTTCACTAATCATCTAGACAGAACTTCTTGTTTGAGGGTTTTCTATATCTGCCTCCTGAGTTTCGAGAATTTCCTGTAATTTCTTCTCTGAAACTGGTGAAGAACTGATGATTGCTGTTAAAAATGTATCTACCTCTCCAATATTGACTAAATAGTTTGTTTCGGCTTGATCCATTATACTCCTGGAGAGTAAGTCAGCTGTAATCTGCATCTACCCAGGACATAGGCACTGTATTCTTGATGTATTAACCTGAGGACCCTTCATGGTATTTCGACCATCTCCGTTGAATCTAATAAAATAACAAATGATTTGTAGTCCTTTTCATTCTGAAACTTCAAAACCATCAGGTAGGTAGTCTGAGAAATGTTTGCAGCTCCATGTTATTGCTAAAGCCTCTTTCTCGATAACTGTAGTATTGTCCTGTTTAAGATAGTAGATAGATTGACTTTTTGCCATAAGATTTTTTTAAAGGTTTATGTGATTATAGCCTAGCTTGGAATCACCATTTGTAGAAATGCTGCACATCCCTGACAGTCTTTGACTGCTTATTGCCTTTGTCCTGTTTGGATCTGCCATGATTCCTCTTTCAAATTATATGGCCCAGGAACGTAATTCCTGACTTTGCAATTGATGCTTCTCATTCAGCATGATGCCTGCATTTTGTAATGCTCTCAGAACCTCAGGATATCTTGTAAGCATGTTTCAGTTTTATAGGTCATCTACAAGCATGTCATCTAAATGATAAATTATGCTTTTTAACCCCTCTTGAAAATTAGATATTCATGTTCAGATATTTCTGGAAATGATAATATTGTAAAGGATTGGCGATTAAAGCAAAACTCCCTGAATAACATTATAGAAGTGACTCATAACCGAAGTTTTTGAAACATGGCAAAGAACCAACCTGGGACTGGAGGAGCAATTGGGAAAGTAAGTGGTTACAGTGAGTGAGCTGCTGTGGTTCCGGTCAGTGGAGTCCCAGCTCTCCAGTATTGCAGCCAAGTGCTGGACCTGTGCCTTGTGAATTGCTACTGGGAACCAAGCCCAGGCCTCAGGGACTGCTGCCAGCTGTTCGGCTCAGGCCTGATTGGATTACTGCCAAGGGCTGGGTTCAGGCCTTGGGATTTCTGCCTGGAATCAGGCCCAGACCTTGTCGATTGCCATCAAGAACCAGACGGTGCTGGCCAAAGAGGACAGCTAAGTCAACAGGAGACCAGCTCCTATTTGAATAAAGCCATTGGATCTATTGTGTGCACTTGAGAAGATAGATGGAATCTTAATTTACCATCTCATCTGGGAGATTGAAACACCTTTGGGAAGATTGCATGCTCTTGTCTTGGAGTATGGCTTGAACTCACACTGTCTGATACAAAAATGAGGGTGACCCAGAGGGGCTGCTCAGAGGGCTACAATCCGTGCACTTTTGAAAAGCTAGAGGCGTTTCATACTCAGCCATATAAAACCAAAAAGCAACAGAAATGGTGCAAGATAGCTTCACTTCTACATTATTAAACAGATGAGCAATCTTCTCAATTGATTCCTGGTAAGAACCTATGCAAAATAGAAGATCGTAATAGAGCTAAATACCAAATATCCTATGGCACTCAAACACAGAGCAACATATGACCAGCTAACAAAGAAGGGAAATATCAGATAACAGTGTGCAGTATGTGACAGATTGATCAGAATATAGATGGATTCAGGTATCTGAATTATCACCACTATCCACTCATGAATTGACCTCAAACTATTCCCATTCCTAAGAGAGATAAATACCCTGCTCCAGCAGGGTGGCCTCTAAGCTATGGCTGTTGTTTAAAAAAAAAACCCACAAAGAACTACAGATGCTGGAAATCTGAAATAAAAACAGAAATTGCTGGAGAAACTCAGCAGGTCTGGCAGCATCTGTGGGGAGAAAGCAGAGTTAATGTTTTGAATCTGATAATTCTTCATTAGAACCCACCTCCGAACATGACAGTGCCTACCTCTGCCAGTGTTGCTGCCATCCTTCCGTGTGATCCAGCTCCAGTCTTGGTGACCTGCAAGTAATCCTTAATTAAAAGGTGGACCTGGGGATGTCCTCTTCCCTGACCCTGACTGGGAAGATTCCAGGTTTGGGACCCAAAAATGATCCTGATTCAGGCTTGTGATTCTCAGAGCAGAACTGGAATTTATAACAGAGCGAAACCATTTGGATGTATCCCACATCTTGTTTCACATTTAGGAAAGCTGGCATTTTTATACATCATTGAAGGCTGCGAAAACCAATTGCTGGTGTCAATGGGGGTCTGTCTCTTGAATTTGGCAACCAAGTGTGGGCACAGTGTGAGTGATCTGAGCATCTGAAGGTTGCATAAGAACAGATACACATTGGTTTGCTCTTTTACAAAAATAGTCTCCATACCAGCTGCTCTATGATTAATTGTTGTGATTCTTTAATATTTAACTGGACTTTGAACTTTAAAGCATTAATCAGTTGGGGTTGCACAAACTCCAGATTTGGGTGTGACATTGTGAGATCAATTGCTGAATTCATGTGGGGCCATTCATTAAGGCTGGGTAGATGATGGGCTAGATTTAATGCAGTATGGGGTGGGGGAGGTGGATGGGTTTGTGAGTGTGTGGGGTTGGACCCTTGTTATCAGGCTCTCATCTCCACCCCTTGATCCCCATCCCCAAATATCTCACTCTGCTTTGGGATGAGGTTCCACTGCAGTTCCTGGGCCTCCAGCAAGTGTGTTGCCAGCAACTGCCATCATTCACGGTTCCATTGATGAACATGGGGGGAGCTTCTGGCCTCTGGCACCTCTGCTGATATCATTCTGAATCCCAGGGAGGGTCTCGCGGTGGCCACTTTATGCCTCTGTCAGGCTCTTAATACTGTCATGGCTTTCCTCATGGAACTGCTGGGGTTTCTGTGTCAGATCTCCAACAGTGCACATGACCCGCATCAGGCTTACTAATCCCTGCCAAACGTGTCTGCTCCCCAAATCACTAACACCTTTGCATCAGAAAGGAAGGGGGATAACTGACTGTGAGTGTGACATTGTAATCTCAAAATATTGAGAAAATGTAGAGCCTTTTTAATAAATGTTTACAGTAATTAGGCCATTGGTTAAACATTGGCATTACTCCCAGTGTCATAATATATAAACTGAACTGATTAGTTTGCGAGAATTTGATGACTTGTCTCATTTGATTTTTTTTTCTTTCTATTTTTGTCTTTCTGATTAATTTTTTCTTTATTTCAAGGTTTTGATTTCCCTCCCCCAGTAAAGAATCTAGGACGACTTGAATAATGAAACAGAACTGTGCTACAGTCTTGCTAAACGTTAGAGAGAGAGAGAGAGAGAGAGAGAGACAGCTAGTGGTGGTTCAACCTGAAGGTCACCACAGTGCAGGTGAGGAAAGAGGTTGACAAGGAGAATCCTTCACAGTAACATCAGCCAGTGTGGGTATTGAAGCCATGCTGTAAGGATGATGCCAGGGTTGGAGGATTTGAGCTATAGGGAGAGGCTGAACAGGCTGGGGCTGCTTTCCCTGGAGCTTCGGAGGCTGAGGGGTGACCTTATAGAGGTTTACAAAATTATGAGTGGCATGGATATGGTAAATAGGCAAAATCTTTTCCCTGGGGTAGGGGAGTCCAGAACTAGAGGGCATAGGTTTAGGGTGAGAGGGGAAAGATATAAAAGAGAACTATGGGGCAACCTTTTTACACAGAGGGTGGTATACGTATGGAATGAGCTGCCAGAGGAAGTGGTGGAGGCTGGTACAATTGCAACAAGAAGCATTTGGATGGGTATATGAATAGGAAGAGTTTGGTGGGATATGGGCCGGGTGCTGGCAAGTTGGACTAGATTGGGTTGGGATATCTGGTCGGCATGGACGGGTTGGACCGAAGGGTCTGTTTCCATGTTGTACATCTCTATGACTATGACTCTATGTTGGTATCACTCACCAGCCAACTGACCTCCAGACTAAATATGGGAAACACTCATCAATGAGTGTTGCACATACAGAAGATGCAGGGTAATTTTCAGATGAAAGAAAATGAGTGTTGGGGGATAATTCCAACAGGACCTACAGGCCAATATAATTTAACCCCTATTTTAAAATTGTCAATCCTGTCCTTATTTTTACATGATCTTCGAAAAAAATGTTTGGCAATTTGAAAGCAGAGAGTTGGTTGCTGCATTGGAATTTCTCTGCGACACAGCCTGAGGAACTGAGATAAAAATTTGAGGTGTTATGGCACCAGTACTAGTGGCTTAATTCCAGTTTATGATGATTAAATAGATAGTTTCCATTATACTGTGGATTTAGGGAATTATAATGGGAAATGTCAACACCATCATTGCACCAGCTATGAGATTGTGAATACAATATAGATCATTCAGCAAGAAATATTAGGCATTCATGATCAACAAAACTCTTGTATGCACATGCCACTAAGCCTCTGTTCCTTCAATATGACAGGAAGGGAGAACATGAAGATGCGTTTATTGAGCCTGAGTGATAGCAGTAGCTCTGGAGGCATTGTGAGTAATTTATCATGAGACGATAGAGATGGAAATGAGTTTGTCCCAGGGGCCATTTTGAATTGCCAGCTCCTGGCTTTCCTCAAAAGCTATCTCCCTCAGGTGCTCAGGTGTGGACAGGGGAATTGGGTGGATGGGAACATGCCAAACTCATAGTAAACTTCTGAAAACATAACCACCCGTACACAAATATAAAATGAAAGGAAACACTGTAAATAGATATATTCTGTTCCTGTAAATTAAATAAATACATTCCACAAACCAACTGAAGATCTTTTTCAGCAAAGATCATCCTGTTTCCATCAAAAACATTTATTGTATTAGATCAGATTGCCTACAGTGTGGAAACAGGCCCTTCAACCCAACCAGTCCACACCGACCCTCCGAACAGTTTCTATGTTCTATTAGATTAAATTAGAGTAAATTAGACTCCCTACAGTGTGGAAACAGGCCCTTTGGCCCAACCAGTCCATCCTGACCTTCTGAAGAGTAGCCTACCCAGACCCATTTCCCTCTGCCTAATGCACCTAAAACTATGGGCAATTTAACAGGGCCAATTCACCTGACCTGCACATCTTTGGACTGTGGGAGGAAACCGGAGCACCTGGAGGAAATCACGCAGACAATCGAACCTGGGATCCTAGTGCTGTGAGGCTGCGGTGCTAACTGCTGAGCCACCATGCTGCCAGGGTATTCACTCAGTAGAAATAGCACATTTACATTTGAGTTGCCTGCTGGTTATCGTGACTGAATGCTGACTGAAGTGTACAGCCCACATGCTGTCTGATCTGTTTATATGTATTGGAAATTTTTTATCTGATTAGTGAGCTGCCAGGACATTTAGTCAGAAGCTATATGTCAGGGTATTTTTGTCTAATCTGATAAGTTGATTATATCATATTTGATGTTTGCAGTCACAGGAATTCAGTGCCAACCTACATGGTAACTTTGATTTTTAAAGAATAACATGACAGAAGCTTATTTCTGATTGTTGCTGCTTTCCAGAGATGTTCTTATACTTGTGGATCCACATTTTAAGTGTGGATGACATCGTGAATTGTGTATGAGGCTATGTCTTAACCTTTTTCACCTCCAGCAGGATGTGGAGGGCACCCTGTCAGCCTGTCTAAGGTTATAACCTGGGTCAGCTTAGTCTCAACCATCTGGAGGGATGTGCAGCCCTGAACGACGAAGGTCAATGACTATCTCAGCTCCACAATAAACCATGTTCTATTCTGCATTGCGCATGTCAGTTTAATTAGGAGACCTTACCAAAAACTCTCAGGTTAGTGTGCCTCCTATTTGCTTCTTATACTAACCATTTGAAAGAATGTCTGTAGTTGACATGGTTTTTTCATTTTTAAAAAAGCTAGGATTTAAATCACTTCATATTATGACTCTTAAACAGACCTTATTAACCGTTGAAGTATATTTAAACCTCCTCCATAAATTCCAAACAGAGGTAAGGTAGATTGAACAGTGAAAATAAGGTTTATTTGAGCTTGGCACTCATTTCAAATGGGGTCCTGCACTCCTACCCCGCAATGTCGGATGCTTTTCAAAGACCAGGTGTTGAATATTCCCTTCCAAGCTGCTTGTGGATTGCCAAGGGTACCTCCTTACCAAGTGCCCAGTGCCCTTTTGACCTGCAGAGAGAACCAGAATGATGCCCTGGAACAGCCATGATTGACTTCCACTTCTCACAACCTGTCTTCAGCTGGCCAGTTTTCAGAAGGTATGGGTAACACGTGTGTACCATTAAAAATCTAAAGGTCACTTCTGACATGGAGTTGACAGGTTTGATTGTCTTCACATTTAGAAGAAGGGACCCTCTTTCCCTGCCTCACCCCTGCCACACTAAAACCAGTGATTATTGCCGGAACCCATCCCACCCCCAAGCCCCCAATCCAGGAGTGTTGCCAAACAAAGGGACCTTGCGGTGCCGATTCATAGTTCCTCAAACGTGGAGTCGCAGGTGAACGGAGTAGTGAGGATATCGTTTGCTACACATGCTTTTGTTGGTCAGTGCATCAGGTATAGGGGTTGGGATGTCATGTTGCAGCTGTAAATTGTAAATTTCAAATACCCTTCCGACTCATCCCCCAACTAGAAATCTCCACACTTCCTGTCTCCCCCACTCCCACCTCCACACTCACCATCTGCACCTTTGAAAATTCAGCCCTAAGTCACATCTCACGGAAGCAGCCCAGCAGGCAGCATCTCGTTGCCAATCTCAGTGGAAGAGAGAGACACAGTAGTTCCCATTCGTTGACCTTGCTTTGTTCAACTTGTGTGCTGTTGTAACCTGTATGCCTCACTCTGTCTACATGATCTGCATACCTTTGTTTGCTATAATCAGCCTGTACTGCTTGCAAACAAAGCTTTTTACTGTACTTCAGTACATGTGACTACAATAAATAAAATCAATCACACGACAGATGTATCAGTATCATTCTAGTTCATGCAGCGTCAACAGGGGAGACAATTTTGTCTATCAAACCTCAGGCATAAGGTTCCACTTATCCCATCAGTTGGGAATCTAAAAGCAGTGGCTTTTGTAAATGGAAAACACTATTACTGCTCCTTTGCCATTCAAGTTAATATGAATTTCTGAGGAATTCTTGCAATGAGGGTTTCAGAAGTCATGACGAAGACAATTTAAAACTGGCTCTTGGGAGAAGTGGGTTACCCACTCTAAAATGTGAAAAATAACTCTGCAGATTCCCCAGATCCTATCTGGTAAGAGCACACTATTAACTTTTTCAAGAAGTTATTTAGTAGACCCCCAAATCTTTTAAAATAGGCTGTATTTGCTGACACCAAGAAGCATGTGCAGTACACTCTAGAGAGACGTTTGCGCATGGACCAGTGACTGAGATTTATTTTCAAGTGTCCACATGTGTGTCTTTGTCACTAGGCTGACTGCCAAAATGAAACAGGCCGAGAAAACAGATTGGGGGAGAGGTCAAAGAGTCTTGGAGTTGTACAGTATGGAAACAGAGCCTTCGGAGCCTGCCAATCAGATATTCCTAAATTAATCTAGTCCCGTTTGCCAGAATCCAACGTAGACAAGCAGGAGGTTGGAGCAACGCGGAAAGCCAGACAGCATCAGGAGGTGGAGTAGTCATTGTTTCAGGTAAAACCCTTCTTCAGAAATGGAGGTGGGCATAAGGGGTGCTGCAGATTAAGGTTGGGGGTGGGGGGAAGGGGATTGGTGGGAGTGCGGTTTATAGGTGGGGAGAGGGTCGGAATAGTGAGGTACTGATAGGTGAATACAGGTGGCAGTTACGACCTGGTTGGTTGGTGGTAGGAATGAATCCAATTGGTAGCTGGAAGGAAGGGTCGGTAGGTGGAATTGAAGGGAAGAGTGGGGCTGGAGAGGGAGTTGGGGGATGGTTGGGAAGGGAATTTGAAATTTACGATTTACAGCCGCAACATGACATCCCAATTCCTATACCCTATGCACTGACGAACAAAAGCAAGTGTACCAACGATATCCTCACTACTCTGTCCACCTGCGACTCCACTTTCAAGGAACTATGAACCTGTACCCCAAGCTCCCTTTGCTTGGCAACACTCCTGGAATGAAAAATGTGTTGCTGGAAAAGCGCAACAGGTCAGGCAGCGTCCAAGGAGCAGGAGAATCGACGTTTCGGGTATAAGCCCTTCTTCAGGAATGAGGAGGGTGTGCCAAGCAGGCTAAGATAAAAGGTAGGGATGAGGGACTTGGGGGAGGGGTGTAGGGAATGCGATAGGTGGAAGGACATTAAGGTGAGGGTGATAGGCTGGAGA
>NC_057738.1:3215938-3263863 GCF_004010195.1 Chiloscyllium plagiosum | reverse complement strand
ACTCCCAGCACCTTCCCCTGCAACCGCAAGAAATGCAAAACTTGCGCCCCACACCTCCCCCCTCACTTCCCTCCAAGGCCCCAAGGGATCCTTCCATATCCATCACAAATTCACCTGCACCTCCACACACATTATTTACAGCATCCGCTGCACCCGATGTGGCCTCCTCTACATTGGGGAACAAATGTGCAGTCTGTTTGTGGCGCAGGCAGCTGGCACTTTCTGGGGGTGTTAGGATGATGTCCTAGAGCACCTTTCACCAAGATATTCCCCCACCCAAGAACCTTTCAATACTGACCAGGATGACAAGCAGCATCTGTGCTAAACAGCCTTTTAAAATAGCAGCACTGAAGGCTTTTAGCTGTTGCATAAGGATCAACACACTAACAGGCACAGGTTGGAAAACAAGGCTTGGCATGGATGGTGTGAGCATGCAGTTACGCACAAAATGAGCAAGCACTGAGAGAGCATGTGACCATCCCTGAGAAGCAGCCTGTTCCAATCCATGAGCTGGGTGCCTGCCCATGTTCACAGTGTCTCCTTGCCCTGGCTTTCTGAATTCTAGTTGCACCCTACAATGCAAGTCTGTGCCTCATGACTGGCCTGCCAGTGTTTTGGACAGATGTCACGATGGTCATGATGAGTTGGCAGATGCCAGGTGCCAATATCTGTAGACTAAGGATACATGCAGTAAGCACCTGTAATTATACACTGAGTTGTTGTTGTTTTGGTCGCTCTGAGCAAACAGCGAGCTAAATCCATCAGGTCCACATTCTCCTTTACTTGTCAAGTTTTCCTGATGTTTAGTGAGTTTGGTAAGATGGGAGTCTGAATAATAATGAGGTGAGTTGACCCCAAGAAATTGGAGCGAGGGGAGGCTGTTCAGCCCCTTAGCCTGCGATGCTGTTGTAGTGATAACAAGGCGAGTGATGACAAGTGATGAAGCCTGTCAGTCGGCTTTGTGCTGCCGAGTGGGAATCTCATCACACTGCTTGTAAAACACAAAAGATGGAGCAAAATGATCTCAATATTGAGATTGGCCCTGCTGCATCTATTGTTTGATTGCGACACAACTCTCCCCTTGATGCCTTTAATATCTAAAATATAGATTTATCTTTTTCTTGAATACATTCAATGGCCCAACTTCCACAATCTTCTGGGGTAGAGAATATCACAAGTCAACCACCCATTTCATTCTCAGTGCTAAATAATCTACTCTATGCTCTGAGACTGTGACTCTGGATTCAAGACTGCCAACCATGGGAAACATTGCCCCTGCATCTAGACTGTCCAGCCATGTTAGAATTTTATATGTTTCAATCAGATCCCCTCCCCATTTTTTCATAAACTCTGTTGAACACAGATCCAGTCAAACCAATGTCTCCCCATATGACAATCCTGTCACTCCCCAGCCTAGTGAACCTCCGCTGTCCCCTATCTGTGGCAAGTATATACTTGCTTAGCAGGGTAGGAAGATCAAAGCTCCACAAAACTCCAGTTGTAGTCTCACCAAGACTTTGTATACCTGCAGTAAGACATCCCTGCTTCTGAACTCAAATCGTCTTAAAAGGGCAGTACACCATTTACCTTCCTAATTGCTTGCTGCAGCTGCTGGTCTACTTTAATTGACTGCTGTACAAAGGCACCCAGATCCCTTTGTACATCCACTTTTCCCAATATAACACTACTTAAATATTACTTGCCTTTCTGTTTTCATGCCGAAGTGTCTAACTTCCCATTTAGCCATATTATACTGTATTTGCCATGTGCTTGTCCACACACACACACACAGCGTGACTTTTGCCTTCCCCTCACTGGGGAAGATTGTTTTTCCCCATCTTCATGAGAGTCACATCATCTAACCATTCCATTATTCTCAGCCTGGCGACAGAGGAGTGCTCAGGACCCCACAGCTTCCAATGTCTACTACAAGATCTGTCCAAGGACCATCTGATACTGCCACTGGGAAAGGGCATCCTGTTGTTCTCAGGGAAACCCTGGAGAAAAACTTGCAGGGGAGATAGGGAGCACGTACCGGTTGAACACTTCCATGTTTTTGCTGATCTAGATCAGGATGCAGTGACAAGGCTGCAAATCTAGGTGATGGGATAGCGACCAAAGAGGAGATAGGTTCTGCTACATTGTTTCAGCTTGTTTGTAGTCACTGTAAGTAGGTTCAGGTGTTACTTAAATGTGGCAGCCAGACCTCTGACCTCAACAGCTGATCACAGATACAAAGGCTCCTTTGCTTCCCCTGCTTCTAGGTTCCATTCCTTTATTGCATTTTTTTGGCAAGCTGCACTAATTGGCCAGCCATTAATGAAAATGCTGCATTGTCTGCCATCACTCTGACACCATTGTGTCTGAGAGTCCCTGTGACTGAAGTTGGGTATTTATGACCTTGGCGGATAGCCCACTTGTTTCTACAAATATTTTTTTGAAGGCCAAGAAAACATCCAGGAAATTGAGACCAAATAGCAATAGTTCAGATGCTTTATTTTAAAGCTCGTGAAAATGGAAAACACCAGTTATGACCAGACTCATTTCATCAGTACACATTGTCCATGTAGTAACACAAAATAATGAAAACACTACACTTACCCACATCAGTGAACGCCCACCTCTTGCTTAAGTTCAGACAAAATAACTGAATCATTCTGGTCTTTTCCTTGAGTGGTATTCAAACCTGTCTTAGACTTTGTGTTTATCTTTTTCTCTTCTTAGATTATGAATAATACAGATAATATGTCATAAACAGTGTAGATTATTGTACAAACTGTGGTACGGAGAATTAATTGTTAGATTGTGGATCATGGTACAAATATTTAGTTTAAATGCTTCTAGAGTCATTGGGTTATGAAGCAGTATGATTGTGGCACAGTGTGGATTTTGGTAGAGATTATATTCAAAGAATTGGTATGGCTAATCAGCAGCTGCACAATTCCCAAAATCTAAACTATAATTCATGATTCATATTATGCTATAATCAATGTTTTATTATGGCCAGCATCAGAGACTTTGGTACAACCTATTGAATAGTATGCATCATTATATATTAATATGCACAAAACCATGTGCTACAGTCAGTATGAATTACAGTATAGACCAATATAAATTGAACTATAGTATGGATTAAAGGACATATTGTGATAAATGTATATCATGGTGATTATGGAAAAATAGAGATTATAGAATAGACTAAATTATTTTGGTGTTCCACAAGATTATTTTACATTTAGATTAATCAATATGGTTACTATTACAATGGTTGCATTGTGATATTTATGTCTTGGAAAGGTGCAAATTACAACAGCATGGATTTAGGCTATGAGAGATCTTAATATATTTACTGAGTATGGGATAAATGCAAAACTTAATGAAAGCTATTGAGCTAACTTAAACATTAATGGTATGTGTTACAGCATAGTGCAGGTTATGATTTAACAATACAAGTCACAGTACAGTCTGATTATGGATCAGTATAGGTTATGGTATTACAATACCACAAATTAACAATGAATAAGCCTTATAGATAGATTCGTGTTCATGTGTTTACATCACTTCTTTTGTGACTCATGTTTGGACTGTACCCCAGCACCTCCCCAAGCCACTGTATCAGCAGTACGTGTGTGGTTTTATTTTTCAAATGGTTTTCCTAAAGCGCGGCACCTCATTAGAAGTAGCCTTGTACTCATTCACTATATAGGCACATTTTGAATGAAATAAACATATCCCTTTAGAACATAGAACTTTTTTTATTGGGTTAAGGGAGAGATTTGTTGTTTGAGATGACTCTTTCAAGTCACTAGAAGCACAAACAGAACTGTTAACCATATTTTCATGCTTATGTCACTGCTCTCAGCTTCAATTTTAGAAGTAAAACTGAATTATTGCTTATTTTCCCCATACTTACTCATGTATAGGAAGCAACAATGTTTACACATACATAAGCACGAGGCCATTGCAGGGATGAGGTGAAGGGGATGGAGGATAGTTTTTTTTAAGTACATCCTAGCAATGAACAGCCTTACCACTGGCAGGTATCACTGGGTAAGGATCAACATGCTGCTGTACTTTCGTGCACATGTTAGGAGTAGGAAGGGCTCTGCAATGCAATAGAAATGGTTCTCAAGTGGATACTTGAAGTTGCAAAGCCTATTCAAATTTAATAAAAGAAGTTGAAATTTAATTATTCCAATTTATTTTTAAACAAATTGAATGGCTTTGGTAGATAAGAGCAGCTTTTTATTTGTCATTTCTACCATATACAACAGGTACAGTAAAAACGAGACAGCGTTCCTCCAGCACCAAGGTATTACCTCCCATTTTAATGGATGATTAAAGTATGAAAAATAAAACAATCTTCCATTTTCTAAATCCATATCAAAACCATTTAATTTTTTCAGTAGAGATATATTTATATTTTTTAACAGAATAATAAGAAAATGTTGTATATGATATTCAGAAGGGTTTAAAAGTAAATTTCCAGTTCTGGCAATGTCAGGGAATGAACAGAGTCTCAGTGTTAATTTCTTCTGCACATTTGCTTTAAGGATTTCAGTTCAGTTCATGAAACCATATTTTTATTCATAAAGCAATGTAATCTGCTGTGAATAAATCATAAATCTGCAAACTTAATGACAGTGATAAAGAGCACAACATAGATTCTGACCTTTTTTTCCTCTACCTGTAAACAAGTTACACACATATTTCCTGCATTGTGGATTCTAATTTAACATGACTCAATTAGGAAAAATAGATTATATCTGCAATCACACGTAACACTGTCCAAACTCCAATCCCAAGAATGCTCTGGAGAAACCACATAGGCTGTAGTGAAGGAGGAAGCTTATGTATCACCTTTTCAACAGGAGCTAGAGATGAACTAAAAATGAGAATCTACATTGAGAGAATTAGTAACAAATGAAAGAAGGCATGAGATCAACTGAAATGAGTTGGCTGAAAGAACATTTATAATCAAATTAGTAATGTAGAACTAGCTGCTGGAATAAACTATGATTCCATCAAGGAAATCTATTCTCAGTGTATGAAAGTAAGGGGTTTCAATCTTTATCCTTGAAAGTCATATAGACGTCAATCAGTATATTTCATATTCCCCCAAATTTGCAAGCACCAAAAAGTTGCTGATCCTAAAAAATCTCTATGTTTTGATTTAAGATTTAATAATCAAAAAGGTAAAAACATAGCGGCACTATTGGCTACAAAATTCAAACAGGGCAAAACAACAAATAAAAAACTAAGCATAATTTAAAAGTGAGTTACCCAGACTTCAAAGGTGCAAGGGTAGCATTTATGGACATTTCTGTATAAAATTGTACTCAGTGATTCTTGTTCAATATCCTTGAACTGTCACTGACTTGGCAATCAGCGTGGATATTTACAGTAAATATTAAGTACTGAATACAGTTTCATTTGACAATGTTAGGATAAAATAAATAATGGAGTAAGGCAATGATGATTAAAACAGAAAAACAGTACAATAAATGTACAAGCTAGATTTTTTTAAAAAGTAGCAAGCGACTTTTGCGCTTCATAATCTTAAGGAGGATGATTGGGATGTGGAATCGATATGAAGTTCTCCAGTTTGTATTTTTGCAAACTCAGTGATGGGAAAAAACCTGGAGAATACCTAAATTTTCAGTATATCCCACTGGTAATAGCATGAATGTATAAATTAGAAAACTACTTAATTATTGTGGTCATGTTACAGACACCTGCAGGGAGCCGGTCACTGATATCCAGCCATGATTTTTTTCCCAACCAATTTTCACCATCAAGAAATCATTACTGTGCATCTTCAATGCGTTCTCTTGTGAATTTAGCTTCCTTTTGGAACAGAAGATTATGGAGTCAATCCTGTACCTTGACCAACATCACCATTTCTGAAATACAAATGAATCAAAACTTCCTTGATATTAACTAACTCCATTAAAAATCGCTGCCTCTCTTCTCTGATACAAGAGAAAATCTCTTTTAGTGATGATTTATTCTCTCTATTCATCCATTTCAATGGTCAAATAAATATGTACAGTTATAAACAAAGCTATAACTGGTTTGATTGCTGCTGAAATGCAAAGTTGCTACAATATATGATACTAAAAGATATTCCAAAGTGCAGTGTTAAATGTAAAGTAGTAAACTATATGACTTAATGTGTGATTATACTAGGTACACAGCATGATTCTGAGCAATATAGGCCACATAAAAATTTATGGTCAAATATCATATGCCTCTGAAGAATGAAAACATGATGAGAAATATAGCAAAAATACATAGTGATATAAAAAAATTCCACATGAACACAGAACACTCAATGAGTGTGTCATTTTAATACAATATCGATTCTTTAAAGAACAGCTTTTTGTTATTCAGAATTTAATTATAATGTCTTTTCATAAAGATGCCAAGTGCAGCAGCAGGACTTTAAATTGGTGAGAGTGATATGATAGTTCTGTGACCTTGTCCACCATCTCCTGAACCGCTGCTATGCTGGGATATTGTAAGGCAGCTGTCTTTGTTGCCATGACAATGCTTTTAAGAAGTTCACAAAGTAGATTACTATAGTTTAATACTTTATTCCGAACATCTTGAGCCATAGCTTGTCTTGATAACGTGTCCCCTATAAATACAAGTTTATGAGCACTGAGGATAATGAATTTGCTATGAGCCACGAAGATTCTGGGTGGCTGCCCACCACTGATTGAGCTGAAGAAGGCATCAATGGCATTCAGCAGTGTTACAAAATGAGTCTCACACTGTTCAGAGTAGAAGAAGAGAAGTTGCTTATCTTGAGAGCTGAGACTGCTGCTCTTCTGAGGAATGTGCTGTGGTGCTTTCCAGTTTGAAAGATCATTTTCCACTGGTTTTGTGATTTCTTTTTCCAGTTCCTGAAATTGATTTAGCTGAAACAGACAGTTAGTTAAATTAAAAAATAATAAAAATACAATTCAAAACAATGTGAACGCTACACTTTGTCCTATTCCCAAAGTTTGTCATTTTCAAATTTAATAACTGAAAAATCTTCTTACAAAACCAACTTTCCAAAAATGAAATTTGTTCTGAACCATAAACTGGGATTCACCTACTGATATGCTCTCACATCAAAACCCCAGCATCCCTTACACTGAAGGCCCAGTGACCACAATTATTTAAAATCATTTTGAACAAATCAATGCTTTTAATGTACAAACAAAAATGAGGATGAGAGAAAAATACATTAAAATAGAATATTTTCCATTCTGTTAAAATTATTATTGTACATAGCCCTGTGATTGTAAAACTTCATTACAGCTAGGCAACCCAAGCCTGAATCACTTTTGCACCTCACTTCTTATTGGAGGTAGGAAATGAATGGTGAGGATAGGAAGTCAAATTTCATCTGAGGAAGGGAATCTCTTTCAAAATGGCTTACATGTCTCATTTGATGTGTTAATAGAAAATAAAGTTTACACTTTTTGATGTCTTAACATGACCACACCAACATTTTATGTATTCATGCCAGTATTTTATCAAAATCAACAGTCTTTTAAAATAATGCTGATTCAATTGCAGAGTCATTGCTAATCACTATGATTCAGCCTTTGGAGAATGTTGGAAGGGCGTTAAAAAAACATTTTGACCTAACAAAATCTTTCAGGTTCTTGGCTGAGGAAAACATGTCCACACAACAAAACATACCTGATGTTGCTCCAGTTGCATCTTGTTCTGTTTGACAATATTTTCTTTTTCCAGAAGTTCTCTTTGTTGTCTCTCAAATTCATCTTTCCCCTTTAATGTTTAAAAACAAAAAAAATCTCCATTGTTTCATGTCTTTGTTATAAGATGATGACCAGAACCACACACAGTATTCTACATGGGTTGAATACACTTCCATCATAACCTCATTTATTTTTAGTTCTGTCATTCTAGAAATAAAATCTAGTGCTTGGTTTGCTTTTGTTTAAAAAAGGCCCTGCCAACAATATTTTATTGACACCTTTCTTTACTTATATCATCTAGACTTGCCCATTAATAAGTCACCTCCCTATTCTTCCTACCAAAATATACTGCCTCACATTGTGTTGGACTTCATTTGCTATTTTCCCATTCTGTACTTTTATTAATAGCCACCTGTAATTTGTTTCAGTTCTACTCAGTGTCATTATCAACATAGATTTCCCCAATATGATGAAGGAGCAGCGGTCCGAAAGCTAGTGCTTCCAAATAAACCTGCTGGACTATAACTTGGTGTTGTGTGATTTTTAACTTTGTACACCCCAGCCCAATACCGGCACCTCCACATCATGACCTTATTTCCATTCTGTTTTCTATACTGAAGCCATCTAGCAATCCATTCTACCACCACAGACCCTACATACCTTGACCTTATTCATCAGTCTATCATTGGGCACCTTTTTGAGGGCCTGTGGAAAATTCAGATAAACCATATTTACTGCATTATCATTGTCTACTCTATTACATATTTACTGCATTATCATTGTCTACTCTATTACATTCTATTACTGCATTATCATTGTCTACTCTATTACATTCTCAAAAAAATGCAATAAGATTGGTCAAGCAAGTATTTCCCTTTTGAAATCCATGTTGACTATTCCTTAGTACATCTTTATTTTCTAAACATTCCCCAATGTTCTCCTCTAGTAGGGATTTAATTATATATTCTGCACCTCCGCCCCACCCCATATTAAACTGACTGGTCTACAATTCTTTGGGCACATTCTGTCCCTTCCGTAAATATAGGAATTATGTTAACTATCCACCAGTTCTCTGACACTACACCCTCTTTTAATAAATCATTAAATATATGCCATAATATCTCCGCATCTCTTCAACAGATTCTCTTAAACTGTAAGAACATAATCCATCCAGATCTGGAGCTCAGTTAAATTTTCAAGGTCACAACTTCTACAAACCTGCAAATGGACATAATCGTAGTCTTCCATCCAACTTTTATCTATGATTTCTGTGCTTTTAATGTGATCCTCACGGTCCAATTGTGGTGGACTATGCAAAGGCCTAATCTGAATCATTGTCTTATCTCCTTGTGAATGGGGCTGATTAAAGCTTGTAGTACTCTTGTCACCAACGGTCAATTGGTTTATTTCATGGACCGTCTCTAGGTTTGTAATTCCAACACCTTGTTTGAATAAGAGTTCTGCATTTGTGCTCATAGAAGATGCTAACTGCTTAATGTCATCTGGTATAGTCTTTGTCACCATAACAAAACGGTCTAAATTATCACATTTATTATGGGACCGGTTTACCACCAAGATGTTCAAGGACCAGTTGTTGTTATCCAGTGCCTGGCTGGTCTGGACTAAAATCTGGTAGGAGTCATCCAATCGCTGCATTTGCTTTTTTAGCTTGTTGTGAAGACTGATATCTGATAAACGTGATGCATTCACTAAGGCTCCCTGGGCAAACCCAAGGAATCCCAGCAATGAATGCTTTACCTTGTCAACGCAAGCATGTATTTCATTAAGGTTTTTTTCCATTATTTCATAAGATCGCCAGTTAGGATTGACAAAAGCCATGAGTCCCTTTACTGAGGTATCCACATTCTGCTGCAGTTGAGTCAGTCTCTCAAAGGCAGAATCTAAGTCTAGCAGTAACTTCTTCTCTGGCAGTGGTGAGGCTGAAACAGAAGATTCCTTTGATGTCGTTGAAGATGTAGACATATTACTTCGTGTACTACCTGTGCTAGAAAATGACAAACGGTTCATTCCATCAGTCACATCTTGTACCGCCCTAACATCTTGCGAAACCTGTGGCGGAACGTCATATACAGTATTTTCTACTCCTGATGCAGATTGTTCAAAGTCTTGCAAACCTCGTGGAATATCATAGATGTCTTTCTGTGGAGATTGTTGGTGGGTTGGTGGAATATCATAAACACATTGCTTTTTTGAAACCAACTCTGAATTGACCACTGTTGGTGGGACATCATAAATGGACTGTTTCAGGGAACTGATCCCACCTCCTGAATGGATTGAGTTCAGCTTTAAAGATGGCTTTACAGTAGTTGGTGGGATGTCATATAACCCCTCAGATTTATGGCTTATAAGGGGATCGGTGAAGTGTCTCATTGGGGGTGGAAAGTCATATGTAGCTTCTCTGTCATGATTGCCAAGTGCCTCTTTGCAAGAAATGGGTGGAATATCGTACACCTATAAATACATTGTCAAAACAAAACACATTTTTAATAGAGCTTTATAATACTGATCTCCTTTCCTTTCTATTTACTATGTTATTAATGAAATTAATTATTTAACAGAATTGAGAAACCAATTCTTGCTGAATAGCTATATGCAAACTACCAAGCTTTCTTCTAAATTTCAAACAGACTTCAATTCACTGATCAGAGAATGAGTAAAAGGATAAAATGTGACTACTTATGATCAGCAGATCAGTGTCTAAAAAATTATAAACATTACTATTTTTTCCACAATTGGAGATCTTCTCATTTATTAGTCATTGGAGTCTGGCAATCAACTTATTTTAAACCACTGATTTAAATAAAGAGTGTTCAAAATAAATTTCAATGTATTATACATGTGAACATACAGCAAATACTTACACTCTGCTTCTCCTTTCCCAAACAAGATGGTATATCATACAGTCCTTTGGCTTTAAATTCTTCCAGTTGTGTTTGATGCATGGGTCCCTTTAGCATTGCAGCAGGAATGTCGTAGAGCTGGTAATGGTAAAGGAGGCTTGGTCAAAACTTAAGCCAACAGTATTGAAATTTCATTGACAGGCTTGAAGTGGCTGCAAATTTTAAAACTCATTTTCTCAGATTTTAGCTTGGTTTAGCTTTCTGCCACCTGGACTGCTCTCTTTTGCATACTCCTCCTTCAGGTGTAGAGAGGGTGAGCTGGAAATCTCCATAGTAAATGCAAGTTCTTGGATCAAATGCATTTCAAGGATAGATAGGAATACTCAGAAACATGATGCATTGTGATAGAATAATAAAAAAGTACGATAGACAGTTTGCCACAATAATTCTGCTTATAATAATTACACAATCCAAGAGTGCAGGACGTTATTTAACCCACCATAAAAATGCTTGAATCTATCATTAAGGAAGAAGTAGCAAGACAGCTAGATAGAAATTTTTCCATTGGGCAGATGCAGCATATGTTCATGTAAAGCAGGCCATTAACTAATTTACTTGAATTTCTGAAGCCATTACAAGTGCGGTGGACAATGGGAACCCAGTAGACATGGTATATCGAGATTTCCAAAAGGCATTCGACAAGATGCTGCACAAAACGCTGTTGCTCAAAGTAAAGGAGCTTGGCATTATGAGGAACATATTAGCATGAATAGAGAATTGGTTAACTAATAGGAAGCAAAGAGTGGGGATAAAAGAGTCTTTGCTGATTGGTGTTTGGACCATAATTGTTTACAATTTACATAGATGATTTGGAGTTGGGGGTATCATGTGCATTGTATCAAAGTTTTAGATGACAGTAAGATTAATGGTAGAGCAAAGTGTGCAGAGGACTGTGAAACTTTACATAGGGACATAGATAGTTTCAGTGAGTGCGCAAAGGTCTGGCAGATGGAGTACAATGTTGATAAATGTGAAGTCATCCATTTTGTAGGAATAACAGTAAAAATGACTATTACTACGTGAATGGTAAAAAAACTGCAGCACGCTGCTGTACAGAGGGACCTGGGTGTCCTTGTGCATGCATCACAGAGGGTTGGTTTACAAGTGCAACAGGTAAGTAAGGTGGCAAATGGAATTTAGTCCTTCATTGCTAAAGGGATTGAGTTTAAAAACAGGGAGGTTATGCTGCAGCTGTATAGGGTGCTGGTGAGGCCACACCTGGAATACGGTGTGCAGTTTTGATCTCTTTACTTGCAAAAGGATGTACTGGCACTGGAGGGGTTGCAGAGGAGGTTCACTAGGTTGATTCGGAGTTGAGAGGGTTGGTTTATGAAGACAGACTGAGTAGAGTGGGAGCAGATTTAGGACTGAATTGAGGAGGAACTTCTTCACCCAAAAGTGGAATTCCCTGCCCAGGGAAGTAGTTGAGGCTTCCTCATTGGATGTTTTCAAAGCCAAGACAGATAATGTTTTGGACAGTAAAGGAATTAAGGGTTATGGTGAGAGGGTGGATGAGTGGAGCTGAGGCCACGAAGGGATCAGCCATGATCTTATTGAATGGCAGAGTGGGGTCAAAGGACCAGATGGCCTTCTCCTGCTCCTGCTCCTGACGTTCATGCCTGTGTTGGCTCTTTGAAAGAGCTATCCAGTTACTCTTGTTCTCCTACTGTTTTCTCATATTATTTCAAATGTTTCATCCCAAATATTTGTGCAATTTCTTTTTAAAAGTTGAATCTGTTTCTATCCCTATCAGTCACTGCATCTTAGAACATGATAATTAATGTGTCAATAAATGGCTCCTCATCTCTCCTCTCGTCCTTTCGCCAATTATCGTAAATCTTAAAGTGCCCAAAATGATAATTCTGTTTCTCTCTCCATATTTGCTGCTGTCATTTCCAGCATTTTCTGTTTTTACTTCATATTTCTAGCATCCACAGTAATTTACTTTTGCATCTTTAATCTGAGTTCTCTCCTTAAAATTCTATGCTTTGGAAGCAATCTCTCCCGATCTGTTTCATGTAATTAAAATGAATCATTACTAATGTTACTTGCAAAAAATAATTGATCCCTAACTATACTGCACGTATGGAGACATCCCAATTTCTTTGAAATATACTTCATTTCTTTTCTCCCCTCAATTAGCCTCCCCTGCCATTTGTATGATCATGATCTGATTATGGAATTCTACTTTCCTGCCAGTCACACAAGCCCATAATGCTTTTTCTATCAAAAATCTGAATGGTTTCAAAGTTGAATTAAGCAAAGATACAGCCTCAATTAAGTGTATGTTATTGGTATGTAGCAAAGCATTTTGATGTGAAAGTAGTCCGCGAATTACAGAGGGTCATTGAACTTTGGAATTCTGCCTATGTTTAATTGACGTGTCCTTGGAGCAGAATCATTCATGGTGTGAACTGAATAGAAAGAAATTGTCCCCGAAATATCTGTCACCAGATTAAAATGACATTGACAAAATAGTGCAACTTTTTATCAATCACTGGACTCGCAAGGTATTGTCAAGCTCATAATAATTATGGTGTGAGATGTACAATGCTTGCTCAATGTTACACAATGGAGTTACTGGGAACCAAGTGAAGGAAAGTTATAATTTTAATTGAGAAGACATAATGCAATTAGTGTATTTTCAAAGTGTCTTTCATTAGGTATGAAATAATAAACTTATGGCAAGGAAGAGAGCATTTGGAATTAGGGAACAAATAGCTGGATGGATAAAAACGAGAAAGCAATCAGTGGTGATAAAGAACAATCAATCATTCAGATTGAAAGCTGTGTTCCACAAGTTCAGCGCAGGGTCTGCTTTTGGACATAAATTCTATTAATTACTTCGGCTTTGGAACAAGTAACTCAGTGTTGAGCTTTGCAGATTATTCCAAACTGCGGAATAGAACAAACACTGGCAAAGCACGTAATTAATACAAAGTAGACATTAGAAGATTTGCAGACTCTAATACTTCAGCAGGAGAAACAAATATCATCTCCCCTCTAACAAATAGGAAACTGAATGAAGTAGAAGGACAAAATGTCAGATGGAAAATGTACAGTAAAAATGGCAACACAGGTTAGGACAGCATTTAAAAATACTAACATTTGGATTTATTTCTAGAAAAGTGGGATGTAAAAGTAGTGAAGTTATGTTACACTTGTATAGGATGCTGTCAGGCATAATTGTGTACACAGTGCACATACTGGCCTGCAGTCTAAATAATCAAATTTGCAAGGATGGTACCAGAACAGAGAGATTACAAGTGGGAAAGGTGGAGACATCAGTCAGTAGAAGAGAGAATTAAAAGTAGATTCAACCAAGATCTTTGGAAAGAATGCTTTACATGTGGGGGAGGGCCCTGAAAACTGACAGCCATAAAGTCAGCATAATTACTATAAAATCTAAAAGGAAAGCAAGGAGAATTTTCTTTGATTTCAGAGTGGTTAGAATGTGAAATTCACTACCATGGGAAGGTAGATGCTTTCAAAGTAAAAACAGATATGAGGTGAAAAGAAAATGGTAAGATATACTGAAAGGCTGAGAGAAGGTAAATGTAAATGGAGGATCTGAAGTGGAATATAAACACTGCTTATAGAATAGGTCCATTTCTCTGCTTTATGTTCTTTGTGACATTACATACCCCCTGCTGACGAACTGGTGGGATATCATAAACTCTTTGCTGCTGTCTTGCTGGAGAGTAGCCCTGTCCACATCTGACCTGCAGAAAAAAAAAACAACAAAAGTTTACAAATCAATTTTCAAGCATTTTATTCTACAAGTATTTACACACAGCATGTGAAAAATGTAATCTCCATTAAAACCGCCTATAATCTGGGCTGATGCAGTATTTAAATCTGCAAGTGATACATCTTCAAAACAGTTCACCAAAGATTATCTCCATTAAATTTAGGTCACCTCACATTTTGGATGAACTAAACTCAAATTTCAGTCAAAATTAGAATTTGAACTTCAGGCCCAACAATGAAATTGAGCCCTCTACTACACAACTGTCCAGCTGCTTCCAACCTTGGACACCTATCACAGGTGGTTAGGTCACAGATTCAGAGTTCAATTAAAAATGTTTACCACTAATTCTTCTGTTGCTAAATGTTTCCACCTGGAATTTCAATGGATGACAATGAAAGATGTTGCAAATGAAAGATGCAATTTCTACTAAATAAAGGGTACAGTTTGATTTGACATGAGATGATTTGACCTTTATGACATGAGATGATTTGACCTTTATGAAAAGGCTGGAAAATAATACAGGAAATGAAGATACAACTGACTTTTATCAATTAGAATACACAGCATCCTGACAGTCAGGAGCAGAGATACCACATCTTCAAAGCAAAGACAAGCTGCAACAAAAGTTGTAAATGGCCCTGGAGGGTATACTGATGCTAATCTGAAAAAGTTTACTATAATAGATGAGTGTTTTTGAGACAGTTATTATAAACAAAAAGATAGCTCCCAGGCAGATGATTATCCTCTCATTCATCTTTAAATTGTAGCACTGCCTTGAGAAGTTAGTTACAGAAAGGACACTGCAGAGGGAGCAGAAATATTGTGCAGCTCACTGAACAGTTTTGATGATCATAAATAATATGTGCTTCCCTTTAAACAGTGAACAAACAAAATAGTTGTGCACATTTGCCATCATAGTGATCATTGTACATTGGATACAAAGGATTATGCTCTCCAAAAGCAGCTTGGCTAATTTTACATTTAGTTTCTTTGAATTGGCTCAATTTACTCCAACTCCAATAAGAGAGTAGCAATTATAAAGCAAATACTGAGGAGTTTGGGTGGTACAGTGGATTAGCACACCGCCCTGTGAATCCAATCCAACATGATGAAACAACTTATTTTCTGTCATTGTCTGGGTTTAAGTAACTAATGCATAATAACCATTGCAGACACAACCTAGTTTCTGGCTGATGTGGTCATAGAAGACAGTACCTCTAAATTGCTAAACATCCAAACAATTGAAATTTCTAACGAAGAGTCATCTAGACTTGAAACATTAGCTTGTTCTCTCTCCACGGATGCTGTCTGACCCAGCATTTGTTGTTTTCAAATGAAATCGCAATATCTTCGTCTGTGCCACATCACCCAGTGCCCTGCCACCCAGTCTATCATTGGGTTTGTACTCAGTCTCCCAGGCCACTACTCCAGTGCTAGGTCTGTCCCCAATACAACAGTATAGTAATTCCGTTGACCATATTGCTTTCAGCAGGCAAGACACACTTTTCTTTGACATTATGTGGTTGTGGTGGCATTCAGATTCCAGGCAAATAATGGAAGTTTTGCTGACCCAAACTAGTGATGACACAGTCTGAGCCATCTGGCTGGGGGAAACTTTTCACCCCACAGTAAATTGTTTTCTTATTCATTGGTGCCATCTGTATGAAACAGATGGGGGAGCCAGCCTGCTCAGAACAGCATACCCTCAGCTATTCCCACCCCAAAGCGGATGGAAAAAAATAGAAAGGATATATGAAATTAAATACAAAACATCTCCCTCATATATTGACTGGAAAATCATATTGTGCTTACAAAGCACAATATTTACATTGATGCATTTCAAAAAAGTAAAGCCTTTTCAAATTCCACAGCACAGGGCCAATAGAGTCAAGACATAAATAAACTATGAAAAAAAAGAGTCCTGACAGATCAATGAGAACAGTGAAGCATAGACAGAATGTGAAGCTGAGACCTATAAAAAGAGATTCAGCTAAAGCTACCAATCTACATGTAAAAACTGACATGATGGGGTGGAATTGCCAGTAGCCAACTCCTTCCCAGGAAAGTCAATATTGATTTAGCAGATGGGGCAGTTTCCTTTTAAGGTGGTGCCCTGATGGTTTCACATTGCTTTGCTTTGGCTAAATTTCTGTTATTTTTCACTTAAAACCAAGTGAAGGGATTATGGCCAGCTCATAGACAAGTCACATGCAAACTTCAAAGAGAAATGATTTGAAGACCATTATAATTAATCTGAACTGAATTAATGTTTTTAAATAACAGTACTTTTTTATATCAATCAACTGAATAAATATTTAGACAAACTTCTATCCTGTGTTTAGACAGCATTTTTGGTTCAGCAAATACTACAACAACAGTCAGAAGGTTAGAAGTATCAGAATGCTGACTGTGGTCTTTACTTTAATTCACTTGTGACATATAATTAAGAAAGAATAATAAGCAGTGCTCATTAGACAAAAAAAAAAACAGGTGATGGTCAAGAAAACAACAAATACACAAACAGAAACTATTCTCACTGCATGGGAAGTGCCTTAACCACCTGGAATCTGTAAGCCCTATCACCAAATGTGGGAAAGAGAAAGAAAATATGAGAACAGAAGCAAGATGTATTGTCGAGACAAATCAGTTTACTCTGCTCTTCGATTCTCTGTGCACTTCTAAAGAACGTGGGGCAACGGCCATAAACAGGAGTCAGATATCCACAGATCTGTTGACCTTTCACCCCAGCTTCTTGTTACACCAATTACAGACAGAAGCAGGTGCTTCTCCAAGGAAAAAAGCTAAAACAGGATTCCCAGACCCTACTCCCAAACTGAAGTCCAGCGGCTCGTCAAACATTTGGCTATTGCAGTACCGGATATACTTCAGACCAACTATTTCCTTAGCCAATCTTGTGGTTTTCAACAACTCAATTCTTGTCAAATGAAAGCTCAAACACTTCATTCATATCCATCCTATTCTGAGCTAAGTTAAAAATCACACAATCCCAGGTTAGAGTCCAACAGGTTTATTTGGAAGCACAACATGGTGTTGTGAGATTTTTAACTTTGCCCACCCCAGTCCAACACTGGCACCTCCAAATCATGACTATTCTGAGCTAATCCTACAGCTATTTACACACTATGCCTCCTTCCAGTCATCGATTGCCAACTTGATGGTTAATTAAAAAGTCACTTGAAATATATGACATATAACCTGCATTTCTGATAAGGAAGTTTGACATGGTTAATAATGATCTCGCCTGAGTCAGAAGGTTGCAGGTGAAATAATTCCACACCGGCTGGTATCCCATCACCCTTTATTTACATGTGCATAGTTCTTGACAGTGGTTCGGTCTCCTCAGAGCCAGCTCTCAAAGTGAACAGAACATTTGACACTCCTGTTTAAATCTGTCAGCCAGGACTGATAGAATCTGGTTAATCTGGTCCAATGAGCTCTATGTGGTTGACGTTATTGGTTGCAGATTTGAGCTCCACACTCAGTGGGCAGCAATTTGTTGAATCATTAGGGTCTTGTCAGCCAGCTGGAGTGCTGTATATTTGTGTAAAAATGGTGGACTGTCACTTTAAGAGTCTGACTATATGCCATAATAAAAGCGGCATTGGCTGCTTTGGGTGGACAAACAGCTCTCTCTCTAATCTTGCTGCCTATAGAGCAAACCCCTCCATAATATAGCTCCTCCTGTTTAACGTTTTGGCCTCCTGATCCATCTTGGAACTTAACATGGAGAGCCACCAAGAAACCCACACTGTCTTTTCCAGGTAAGGCCTACTGAATTGAATGCCAATCAAGCACTGGTGATGCCAGAATCATGGCCAGGCTGCAGATGTCCCACCCAAAGACAGCCACTAGCCAATGAGAAGCCAGCAGCTCTTGCAGTCAGCAGTGTCACAGAGCAGGCTGTAGCTTCTGCCTGAAGGACACCACAATGTAAGAAAGATCAAGATGGAAAGCAAGTGATTTCGAGGGAGGGGGGTTTCTGGGGCTGAGGGTCACAGGAAAGGTAGATCGGGGGTGTCAGGAAAAAGCATATGGATTGGCTCTAGTAGATATCCCCTGCTTGATGTCCAGTTCCGTAAATCAGGTACTGATTTCCTTTGATTACATGGCCTTCCCACCTCCAACATCATCATCTGTGGCAGCAAAGAACTCCATGGTAGGAATTGAGATGTCAAAATTTAACAATATTGTGACCACCTTTAGGGTCTAAAACAGGGAGGACAATAACTAATTAAATTAGATTACATTACAGTGTGGAAACAGGCCCTTCGGCCCAACAAGTCCACACCGACCTGCTGAAGCGCAACCCACCCATACCCCTACATTTACCCCTTACCTAACACTACGAGCAATTTAGTATGGCCAATTCACCTGACCTGCACATCTTTGGACTGTGGGAGGAAACCGGAGCACCCGGAGGAAACCCACGCAGACACGGGGAGGACATGCAAACTCCACACAGTCAGTCGCCTGAGGCGGGAATTGAACCCGGGTCTCTGGCGCTGTGAGGCAGCAGTGCTAACCACTGTGCCACCGTGCCACCAATAGAATAATCTAATAGAACAGATACTTAGACTCTTTGAAAAAGTTAATCCTGGTGAGCAGCTTGTGTTCTAATGATTTTAATCAGCCTATTCAGAATGTTAGGACACTCACTGGAGCAGGTGGGACTTAATTCCAGGCCTCCCGGCTCAGAGGTCGGCACACTACCCACGTGCCACAAGATGGTCCTTATTTATAAACTTTTTTTAAAAAGTTAGCTGACACAGAACTCTGACCATGACACTTACATAGCATAATGGAACAGTAACAGACTATTTAACTGAATTGATCTATGTCAGTATTTACGCTCACTGAAACCTGCTCCCACCTTTTCTCATCCAAATCCATCACTGTAATCACCTATTCCTGTCTACCTCATCTGTTTATGGTTTGCCATAATACTTGGAAAAAGTTGGAAAGCTTTAAGCAGCAACTGAGAGGCTGATGTAATTACCACCTATGTAGATCAGCCTGAGCTCATCTATTTAGTCACCTGGCAGGAGAGTGTTGAAAGCCAGAGCGGATTTAATCTACCCACACTCAGCCACGCCAGAGGTGAGGTTTAAACAGCATCATCCACAGATGACGTGCACGGATTTTAAAAACAGAAACTTGTTGTGACATGGCTGCTAGGGACAGATTCTGCTGAAGCTCATGCCAGAAGTGTGGCTGTGGTGAAACAGGAATATCAATGTGTCGCCTACAGCAAATGAGCCACAAGACTCTGCTTGTTCATTAAAATTAACCAGGGGCAGTGCATTCCCAAGAAAGCTGACAAAGGATAGTAAATTAATTTTTACTGATGTATATTTGGTTACAGATTTTTTGAAAACTAGTTTTATTTCCTTTTAAAACAAATGCTAAAATAGAGAAGTGTACATGATCAACTTTTTTTTATAGAATCCCTAGTTTGCATGTTCTCCCCACATCTGTGTGGGTTTCCTCTGGATGCTCTAGTTTCCTCCCATAGTCCAAAGATGTGCGGGTTAGGTGGACTGACCATTTTAAATTGCCCATAATGTCCAGGGATGTGCAGGCTATGCGCATTAGCCGTGGGGAAATGCAGGGCTACAGGGTAGAATGGGATCCTCTTTGGAGAGTCAGTGCAGATGTGATGGGCTGAATGGCCTACTTCCACACTGCGGGGATTCGATGATTCTATAACAAGTATCCATTGCATCAAAGGATCCCCCAACTGTTTTGAGGACACACTGAATTTTTTGAAATGTGGCTCTTTATTAAGATATTGAAGTCTCAGTTTTCTGAAACCAAAAAAGTAAATGGTGAAAATACTCAATGCTGCAGTTGGCATGTGTGTAGAGAACAGATTAGAGCATGTTTCAGATGTGCTGACTGCATCAGAGTTTCTGGTTTTATTCTTGATTTTGAACATCCACAGTTTCATGCCCCTTTTGTCAATCAGTTCAGGTGAACCTAAATGGTGCCTTACAAAGAAGAAGAACATATAGACACACTGAAACAATGCTTCACATGGAAGCTACCAGAACTGAGAGGGTATAGCTAACAAGGAGAAGGCCAATCAAAAGTTATCAGGGTTAGGTGAGATTGAGGAATTTGGAACCCAAACAGTAGAACCATGATTTGATTGAATGGTGAAGCAGGCTGTGGGTTCGTGCTCAAATAACGACCAAAATCGGTGAGTGGCAAAAATAGGCTCTTGTATTCAGCAACCGCAAGTAGCACAAGTTCAAGCCGGCAATAGAATCCCGAAATACAGATCTTACACTAGCCTCATTACGCACTGTTCTTACATACATTAAAATGCCATTACTATGGTGTTAATTGTTTTATCTATAACATACAAAGGTTTGAGGGGCTTCTGTTCTGGAAGACAGGAGATGGGTTAAAACACGTTCTACATGCTGGCTGCTACTCCTGATAGGATTAAGAGTGTCTATCCGGTGTGTTTTTGTCTTTTAAGTTGATAAATGTTAGTAAAATTAATAGGCCTATATGCGCTAAGTAAGTTAGAAATTCTACCTGTACTTAATAAAAAAAAGGATATTAAACTGATTACCGCAGCTGATTTGAGAGATTTGTTTACTATTTGCCAGTGTGAGTTTCATTTATTCACACAATTTCACATAAATGTTGTTTTGACATTAGTTTCTTAACAGCAACATGGTATGGATTTGTTCATTGTGCTCTCTCTCTCTCTCTCTACGACAAACACCTGCCTGCCACTGTGTTCATGTCAGAGACGATGAGGCATCAAGTGGACCCTCCCCCTAGGGACTTAATTGGCCTGGAGCTGGGGGGTGACAGGGAGGGCACAATCATTCTCCCACAGTTTTTTGTTAATCGCAACATTTTGTTGTTGTAGTTTTTATTTTGTGCATTTTGTTCTCTGGCTGTGCCTCTCTCGTCTGAATGAAAGGACATATAAAGAAGATCTCAAGTGAGAGATACTAAGCAATTTAAAGGCTTTGAAGTAACAACAGAATAAATGAGGGGATTTGCTAATTCAACCATGTCTGGTAAACAATACATTTCTAACATCTTGGATCACGGTGTATATTTGACAGAATGATTTCTTAAACTTTGCGAACTTCAGTTGTGTTGTGCGGAAATGCAGCAAACTCTCATTTTTAAAGATTAACGTTTTATTTCTGTAATTCTTTTACTCAGGCACCACCCTTGACATCTGGCAACTCGGTATAAACAGGAAGTCAAAACCAAAGTCATACCACAGATGTTCCGGCATTTTGAGAAGTCTGTGATGGGAAACTTTTTAAAATTTTTGTACATTTCTCCCCAATATTTAACGATAAGACTGAATTATCTCAATTTTCATTGAAACTCATCCCAGGTAACAATTTATAAGTAATAAATAACAATTTATGCTGCCCCCTATCACATTAGTATATCACAGACTTCTTGATGAGATTAATTTATAATTGCTTTCAGAATGCAGTGACTATTAATATATGTTGGTTTACCGCTATTTAACCACATTCTTATTGCATTCCACTAAAAATCATCTTCTAACAATGTGTTAACAGTAATGTTCAGTTTAGGATTGGATTAGTGTACAATGCAACAGACCACAGCATTCACTTTTCCTGGAATGTCCCAACTTGTTGAGCAGCACATAGTTTAGCAACAACCCTTCAATTAATGACTGGGATAATTATACACCCTCTGTATTTTTTCCCCCAGAAGTTTGGCCATTCTTTGTAACTGCCAGACATTGAGAGAGTTTTAAGCCTTGTGATCATGAAGGCTGTAGTCATTAATTTGTCACGGTAAATGCACAGTTTGAAATCCTTCATATACATTTAAAATCTCCCATCAGTTTTTATTTGGAGGCTGATCTATTAGCTACTTGTAAATCAATGAAGTGGTTAGGAACCAAACATGAATATGGCTGGGCAGCAGTTTGTTTGAAACTGTACTTGTTTACTGATACAGATTCTGGCTATGTGCAATTTCCAGCTCATGTCTTTATCAGATGAAACTTTAGTTACAATGTAAACTTCAAATTGGTATTATGAAGCTTTTCTTTGATAAAGGAGGTCTAGTTTTGTGAAGAAAGACAATACCAAAATACAGAGTACAGATGTCTGCTTTTTTATAGGAAGCGATCTCCGCCAACTCTACCATTACTATACTTTTGGAAGTTGTGATGCTGTGGGTCATACTTTTGGAAGTTGTGATGCTGTGGGTCAGACTTACCTTCAAGCAGAGAACTGAAGAGGGCGGCACGGTGGCACAGTGGTTAGCACTGCTGCCTCACAGCGCCAGAGACCCGGGTTCAATTCCCGCCTCAGGCGACTGACTGTGTGGAGTTTGCACGTTCTCCCCGTGTCTGCGTGGGTTTCCTCCGGGTGCTCCAGTTTCCTCCCACAGTCCAAAGATGTGCAGGTCAGGTGAATTGGCCATGCTAAATTGCCCGTACTGTTAGGTTAGGGGTATGGGTGGGTTACGCTTCGGCGGGTCGGTGTGGACTTGTTGGGCCGAAGGGCCTGTTTCCACACTGTAAAGTAATCTAAAGTAATCTAATCTAATCTGGGTCAACTGCTTTCCTGCAGGAGAATAATTATGGGTACAGCTCCCAGTAAGTTAGGCAGCTGCGTAACAACCTGGAAGTACACGTTCTGCACATAAATTGGCCCTTTTAAGTCAGTGTGCATATATGGATGCATAATCATTTTTTAAAGGGGCCATGCACTTAAATAAATTACCTGCCTAACCTCTAATTTGTTAGAAATGTTGATTACAGTTAACTTAAATATCATTGCGCTGCAGAGTATTGGTCAGGTAATTAGTACTGACACGCATGTTTCCTGTCATGATCAGAAGCACTGAATTTACTTTCACATTACTAATAAGTTAAAAGTACCATACATTCATCACATCTTTGAAATATCAGACATTTGTAAAACATGTAGATACCTATATGTAATGATTGTTGTCATGTAGTTGGGCTTTGACTAGTTGTTACTACTCTACCTAAGTTCTAATACATGATTGCTAATTTACTCAGAATGGGCTTGTTTGACCAAGATTAAATTGATACAGGCGGTAATAATTCCATGTACACTTCCAAATTTCCACACTGGAGGAACAATTCCCAGAAGCTAATGTTACTCCTGCTCAGTTCATTCAAATCTTTATTCAAAGATTCTGAAAAGTTCACGGAGAATTTTTAATTTTTTAAAATGCTTTAAAGTATGACATAAACCAAGTAGGTTCATAACTCCTTGAAAAAGTGGAGTCGCAGGTAGATAGGATAGTGAAGGCGGCGTTTGGTATGCTTTCCTTTTAATTGTCAGAGTATTGAGTACAGGAGTTGGGAGGTCATGTTGCGCTGCACAGGACATTGGTTAGACCACTGTTGGAATATTGCATGCAATTCTGGTCTCCTTCCTATCGGAAAGATGTTGTGAAACTTGAAAGGATTCAGAAAAGATTTACAAGGATGTTGCCAGGGTTGGAGGATTTGACCTATAGGGAGAGGCTGAAAAGGCTGGGGCTGTTTTTCCTGGAGCGTCGGAGGCTGAGGGGTAACCTTATAGAGGTTTACAAAATTATGAGGCGCATGGATAGGATAAATAGACAAAGACTTTTGCTAGCAATGATTTTCTAACATTGCAATTCCCACTCCATACCCCTTCTCCTGGTTCCCACACCTTGCCCTCACAACCCACCCCAAAACCCTTCACACAGGGATGTCTCAATATTTACCAAATCCAGCTTTGATTGTGAAGTGAGCAGCAAGAAGAAATTTGACTGCAGCAATCACATACATTTGCAAAGCACCCATTACACCTCCTTTCAAAAACTCTTGTTCTGATTCTACACAAAATGAGGGGTACTTTTTAATGGAGGGTCTGAGGGTTTTACCTCCTGGTTGCAAGTCACAGAGATCTACACTGCCTGCTCTGGGAAGGCCTGCCAGTATGATGCAGCTCTCGGGCACTTGTGGCCATGGTTGGCCTTCCTTGGGATCAAGGATGGAAATGTAAGTGCAGGATGAAAAGGGAGTTCTATCTTTGCAGAGAGCTCTGTGCATACTAAGGGCAAACCATCGAAGATAATATCCTCTTTTTCTTCTCCAAGCATGGAATGTTAAAACCCAGCCTTCCTAAGGGGGACAATTCCTCCTGGTCATAGCTCCATATTTGCAGGAGTTCCTGGACTGCGATCAATTGGAACCTTTCCATGGGCCTGTCTGCAATCCTGGCAATGTCCAGTACTGAGCTCTGGTTTTCTGGAGCTGCTGGCTCATCTGATCCAGGAGGTTGGAACATTTCCCACTTAGGGGTGGAAGTCACACTCTGCTAATTAAGCCCATCTACAACACATTATCGCTTTGGGACAGGCACATCATGGGCTCATCATGGACTCTCCTTCCGAAGAGTGGGGCAGTTATCCACCACCCCTATCTCTGTTAAATTCTGCCCAACTTTTCAAACGTTCCTTAATAACAGCTAATAAAGGAAAGAAAAATTGTACTTGTATATTACCTTTCACAACCTCAGTATTTCAAGCACTCTATACTTTTAGGGTTTTCAAGCTTATTTCATGGGCTATCTCCAAATCTAAATTCACTGCTGGGGGAATCCGGGATTGTTGCATATAACTAAGAATCAAGGAAACAATCAGAAGATCTCCTTTCAGGATTTTGCATCTCTTGCCAGAAAAGATTGAATTTTATTTCCTTTCATCTGTGACTTTGGGTCAGTGAGGATGTGTGAATCTTTGACTCTTCCCATAGCTGGGGTTAGCTCACTACTGTCTATTTACAATGTAGCAACACATCAGCCAATTTGCACACCGTCATGATTCCACCAACAGTAATTCTGTTAAAAGATCAACCTGCACATTTTTCGATATTATTTGAGGAATAATTGTTGGCCAAGACACTGGATCTTTGTCAAAATATAGCCATGGAGTCTTCAAAGACCTGAGAGGACACGTGACATCTTGGTTCAGCATCTCAGCTGAAAGACAGACCTTATTTTCTTGCAGTATGACACCAGCGTATCAGTTTAATTTTGGGTTAAAGTTCTAGAACTTGAAAGACAAGAGTGGTTGTGATCAAGTCACAGCTGACACTGCTTTAGCAACTTTATATTTTTCTTAGACCTTTCTCTCACCAACTTATTACTGCGAGATTGAATATTTTCTGATTATATAAAACTTTATCCATTGGGAGAACACAGCAAACTACTCGTAGCCACAATGTCCCATCATGTGGCCCCAGTAGATGAGGCTAATATCAGGATGGTGTTTACAATGTATCAGAAGCTTTCTTTGGGAAAAAATTTTTCAATTTCAGGTAGTTTTTCTTCAAAAACAGAGAGAGATTGTGGGGTGAGGGGGTTTTATGGAACAAAAGCAATACATGATAGAATTTATGGCAATTAAAAATTACGACAGTCTCAAACTGAAAGCAAGCACTGAAGTCTGCCTGGATATGAGGTTCAGCCTTCTATACCTGCTTACTAACTGGAAGGTGTTGGACCCTCCAGCTCAGCTTTAGTAGGTGTTTATACTAGTTATCAACAAGGGGCTCTTGGGGATAAATTGAAAAGTAGAGGTGGGCCCTGAAAGGGAAATGTCTGACCTTTCTGCCAATATAAACTGTAATGAAAATGGAAACTGCTGCTTTCCAGCCAAGCATTTCCTGATCAGTCTTTTTGCTGTCTGCTGAGCTTCAATACAAAATCATGCCATGACTTTAATAGGCAGTTAAAATTATTTTTCTCTTCTGTACAGCAAATTGGTCAAATTTCTTTTGCCCAATGTAACTCAAAACATACATGCTATGGCATGATGTTTGTGTTGTCAGTCTCTATCCTCCACACCCAAACTCTGCTGCTTTTCGTTATAGAACATCCCAGCGTTTGCCTATAGCGAGCCAGACAAATAACAGCTGTGAAGCCATTTACAGTTCTGCACTCTAAATGCCAGAAGCATTTCACTGTAAATAAAGATTTGAATACGATTCAGCAGCACTACTGTAAAATGCTAAAAACAGAAAATTTACAGTAAATAGAATTACTAAATGTAAAACAGACTGGGTGGTCCAATTTACATATTGTTTGTTCACTGAATCTTGGCTTTGAAATAAATCCGATTTATATCTATCCTAAGTGTTAGTTTGGCTCAGTGATAGCACTATTGCATCTGAAGACTGTATCTTCAAACTTTCAGAATATAAGAGTGTTTAATTACGACTGCTATTTCAGTATATCACTGAGAATGGCTGAGACTGTCAGAGGTGATATTTTCCAGAAGTAATGTAAAATTATAAACTCTATTCCGATACATAACCATAAAATACCATCACACAACTCAAAGTTCTCCTGATGTCTACCTCTATCTCTCTTCTGAGGTTAAGGCTGAGATTGGTTTGCATGCAGGTAGCTCAACAATGTACCAGAGCTGACTGTACAGTTTACTGCTAATGGCGGTTTGTACCAAACTACTTCCTTTGGAGATTTTGTTGCATTATATTCCAAGTTCAATCCACAAAATTCATCGTAAACATCAGTACATGGGAGACTGGTTAGCAAGGTTAGATCACTCAGGATACAGGGAGAACTAGCCATTTGGATACAGAACTGACTCAAAGGCAGAACACAGAGGGTGGTGGTGGAGGATCACATTTATGACTGGAGGCCTGTGACCAGTGGTGTGCCACTAGGATCGGTTGTGGGTCCACAGCTTTTCATCATTTATATAAATGATTTGGATGTGAACATAGGAGGTATAGTTAGTAAGTTTGCAGATGATACCCAAATAGGAGGTGTAATGGATAGTGAAGAAAGTTACCCTTGGAATCCAACAGGATGTTGATCAGATGGGCCAATGGGCTGAGGAGTGGGAGATGGAGTTTAATTAAGATAAATGCGAGGTGCTGCATTTTGAAAAGGCAAATCAGAGCAGGACCTATACACTTAATGGTAAGGTCCTGGGGAGTGTTGCTGAACAAAGAGACCTTGGAGTGTCGGTTCATAGCTTCTTGAAACTGGAGTCACAGGTAGATAGGATAGTGAAGGCAGTGTTTGGTATGCTTGCCTTTAATTGATGTGGAGATGTCAGTATTGGACTGGGGCAGACAAAGTTAAAAATCACACAACACCAGGTTATAGTCCAGTAGGTTTATTTGGAAGTACAAGCTTTTGGTGCACTGCACCTATGTTGCCTTTATTGGTCAGTGCATTGAATATAGGAGTTGGGAGCTGAAAATGTGTTGCTGGAAAAGTGCAGCAGGTCAGGCAGCATCCAAGGAGCAGTAGAATCGACATTTCAGGCATGAGCCCATCTTCAGGAATCCTGAAGAAGGGCTCATGCCCGAAACGTCGATTCTCCTGCTCCTTGGATGCTGCGCTTTTCCAGCAACACATTTTCAGCTCTGATCTCCAGCATCTGCAGTCCTCACTTTCTCTCATAGGAGTTGGGAGGTCATGTTGCAGCTGTACAGGACATTGGTTAGGCCACTTATGGAAGACAGCGTTCAATTCTGATCTCCCTGCTATAAGAAAGATGTTGTTAAACTTGAAAGGGTTCAGAAGACATTTACAAGGACGTTGCCATGGTTTGAGGGAGATTCATAGAGAGATGCTGAACAGGCTGGGGCTATTTTCCCTGGAGCAGAGGCTGAGGGGTGACTTTAGAGGTTTATAAAATCATGAGGGGCATGGATAGGATAAATTGAGAAGGTCCTTTCCTCAGGGTGGGGAGTCCAAAGCAAGAGGGCATAGGTTTAAGCTGAGAGCTGAAAGAGACCTAAGGGGCAACTTTTTCATGCAGAGGGTGGTACGTGTATGGAATGAGCTGCCAGAGGAAGTGGTGGAGACTGATACAATTACAACATTTAAAAGACACTTGGATGGGTAGATGAATAGGAAGGCTTTAGAGGGATATAGGCCAAATGCTGGCAAATGGGACTAGATTTATTTCTGATATCTAGTTGGCATGGACGTACTGGACTGAAGGGTCTATTTCTGTGCTGTACTGGTCTATGACTCTGAATGTCTCCATGTTGCCAGTAGTACTCTTCTAGAAGGTTATAACTAATAGGATTCCTCTTCAATGCAAGGCTATCTCACCTTTCATAGAATGTTCATCCATAATAGCAAGTTTGTTGTGGTTATTTCCAAACAATGTGCAGTTTTTAAAGGCAGGTAAGAGCACCACTAAACAGCTTTAGAATCAGTAAAGGAACAGTAACAGTATAGAGACACACTAATCTCTTTTTTGATTTACTGTGATGTTATTTACAGTGAATCATTGTTATAATAATGAGGTTTTAGGTCATGATCACAAAGCAATATTAAGACCATTGATTTATCTAATTTCCTTCACCAATTGTGATTTACACATTCAGTACTAATGTGCTCTTTTTGAATAATTAAGGGCGATGGTTGAAATGTGGCACTTGAACTGTAGCAGGAAGGAACTAAGATGCTTACAGGAAGCTTGTTCTGCAGTTACAACCTTTTAAGTACACCAGAGATGTATCATAAACTTTGCTTCTGATGTAGTAAGTACTTAAATATAAAAGAAAAACAAATTCAGGTTTCCAACATCTGCAATATTTTGCTATTAATAATAAAATGTTTACAATATTCAGACATTTAAGATATTTTCAAATGAACATAAGAGTAGAATATTACAAGCCAGTCAGCCATCCATCTAAACTGTGCTGATTAGCCTCCTTCCATATAAGATGCTGTAATCTCATTCCTCTATTGCCTTTGATACTGTATCCATCATTATCTGGGTCATAAGTAAACAAAGCCCCAAAATGTTGCGTGTTACTTGTACATTAACCTGGGTTGTACTGCTCTACACTGGGAAATTTGTAGCCTCTGCAGATGTAGGCAAGGAGCTGATCATCCAAATTTTATTTTAAGACCACGGTGTGCACTGCCTTTTAATAAAATCTCTGGTTTATCATTAATACAAATCACAAAAATCACTGATCGTTAGCCCAGTAAACTGCTTTCTTGTTCATTACCTGTGGGTTTGTGTGTCATAAAGATGTACAGCACAGAAACAGATCCTTTGGTTCAGCTTGTCCATGCCGACCAGATATCCCAACCCAATACAGTTCTACCAGCCAGCACCCAGCCTATATCCCTCCAAACTCTTCCTATTCATATACCCATCCAGGTGCCTTTTAAATATTGCAATTGTACCAGCCTCCACCACTTCCTCTGGCAGCTCATTCCACAAACGCACCACCCTCGGTGTGAAACAGTTGCCCCTTCGGTCTCTTTTATATCTTTCCCCTCTCACCCTAAACCTATGCCCTCTAGTTCTGGACTCCCCCACCCCAGGGAAAAGACTTTGTCTGTTTATCCTATCCATGCCCCTCATAATTTTATAAACCTATATAAGGTCACCCCTCAGCCTCCTGATGCTCCAGGGAAAACGGTCCCAGCCTGTTCAGCCTTTCCCTGTAGCTCAAATCCTCCAACCTTGGCAACATCCTTGTAAATTTTTTCTGAACCCTTTCAAGTTTCACAACATCCTTTCGATAGGAAGGAGACCAGAAATGCATGCAATATTCCAACAGTGGTCTAACCAATGTCCTGTACAGCCACAGCATGATCTGCGGAGTGACTTTCAGCATTCACCAACTAGAGATTATACCCTGCTGGTTCAGGAAGTTGCTCAGGGACCCCTTCCAAAACTTAAGTTTAATACTGTCAATGGACAAGGACAGGATTAACTTTAACTGTATAATTCTCTGCACTTCAATGGTTTTCTGACACCGATGCTGGTGCACTCTGGTAGTGATTCTATTGTCCAATGGGGTGGATTTTCAGCTTGAAATGGAAATGAAAATATGGCAGTTTTTGTAAAGAAAAGACAAATAATACTGCTCATTTTGCACCTGGTTGGCAAGATGAAAAATGTATCAATGTCTCCTGCAGAGAGGCAGGAAAAATCTGGTCCAAAATGACAATGAAGCCAACAATACAATGTGACATACTTGGCAGTGTTTGTCGGTGTAGAAACCAGAAATAAAATTTCATGTTTCCCTGAGCTTGCACAGAAATAGACAAAGCTGGGAATCTGATACATTAAAATAATACACAAAATGAATAGGAGAAACCTACCTTGCTTGTAGGAGGGGCACTGTCAGCCCCCCAAGGGCTCCTGTGTACAGACGGTGGAACCTGATAGATCTCATGGCCTTGTGCACCTTGGCCTGATGCACTGGGAGGCACCTGATATACGTTCTGACTCAGTTGTGAAGGGGGTACTTGGTAGATAGGATCTCGAAAAGAACTTCCGCAGCTGGGATGGCCATGCAGGCTTGGCGGGACTTGATAGATGCCCTGCTGCAGTGACTGCTGTGTTGCTACAGAGGAAGATGGCTCACTTGTGGAGCTATCATAGATAGGCCCCACAAGAAGTTTGAGACGGTTGCCAGGGGCAATGCCTTGTCGTCCATGCAGTGAACAAAGCCACCATCCTTCTAACCCACCAGTGTTCTGTTCAATCACCATCAGGATATCTCCTTTACGAAAAGATAGCTCCTCTGGAGATTCTGGTGCGTTGTCATATAAAGCTTTGGCCATAAGATTCTAGAAAGAAAAAGGGAGAAATAAATTAGAGACAGAGTCAAGGAAAACATGAAAAATTGCCATATGTATAAAAGTCTGAGATGTGTGTATCCAAACAATGAGTCACATAATGCTTCCAGATCCTTAACACTCAGCTGGCTCACAGGGACACTATTTTTCCCCATTTGTCTATGATGTTGTTACATGTCAAAACCTTGTTGCTTTTCAGGTGCAGCCTCTTGCTGGACCCACTGAAATTGGAAGTGGGAATAATATTTTCAAAATTAACAAGACTTTTGATAGAGAATGTAGATACAGCAGGCAGATAGAGCAAGTACTTCCATTAAAGGGCCAGTCATAGGGTACAGATTTACTATGATTAAAAGAAACAGTGTAGGGTGGGTAGAAACAGGAAATGACTATTATACAGCAATTTGTTATGGCCTGAAACAGCAGTAAAGTAAGCAAACTCACCATAGTCCTGCTCTCTCCTTAGAGACAGGGGAGAGGTCGAGAAGGAAAATCCTTTGTTTAACAGCTGGTGCGCCAATTATACCCACGCAGTTGACATCACTCTGCATTACAAACCAGCTATTGAGCCAACTGAGCAAAATGTGGCCAATAGATCTGCAGATGAAGTTCGATTCCATACTCTTAGTTTCTTTTTACATTACATTACAGTGTAATGTAATGTAATGTAAAAAGTCCAACAAGTCCACACCGACCCGCCAAAGCGCAACCCACCCACACCCCTACATTTACCCATTACCTAACACTACGGGCAATTTAGCATGGCCAATTCACCTGACCTGCACATCTTTGGATTGTGGGAGGAAACCGGAGCACCCGGAGGAAATCCACGCAGACACGGGGAGAATGTGCAAACTCCACACAGTCAGTCGCCTGAGGCGGGAATTGAACCCGGGTCTCAGGCGCTGTGAGGCAGCAGTGCTAACCACTGTGCCACCGTGCCGCCCACAAAATTTCTACAAATGTAATGTTTAAGTAAATATGATTCGACCTTGTAATCCTTCAGAAGGTTTAACAAGTCCAAACAAACTGAAGGGGGCATTTATACAGCAAACACATCTTCAGCATGAAACGGTTTCACTGTAGTTATAGTGTAAATGCAGCCTAAAATTTGGAATTGGGGAGTGACCCAACAATATAATGGCATAGAGTCAGCATGCCAACAAGAGGAAGATTCACTATTCATCAGCTCAGATGTGTTGAATCCAACTCTGCACTTGTACTTCATAAGTTTAGTAGAGAACACGTGCAGTGTGAATATCTCAAATTTCTTTCCTAAATGAAATTGTTTAAAATATATACAAAATGCCATTAGGCTGCTCAAAGTATTAAGCTGCCACTTCTCACGAGTTGATTCTTGCTTAAGAAAGCTTACCCAGCAACTGAAGCAAAATGGAATTAATGAGGAATATTTGGTCCGATTTTGGTTCAAATTAAACTGTGAATAAAGAGGCATTGATTGTATTACTGATGATAGTAGGCACTTGTCAGCAAATCAAGAACCAACAGAGAATACTGCTTCTTTTTAGAAGATTGTTCTATTACAAGGATTTACAAATCTAACAGATCCCTCTTCACTTCCCTTTCACGAAGACTAGCCTTTTATCACTTAAATTCTACAACTCAATTACATTGATAGTTGGAAAGCTGAAAACATTGTCATTATCCAGTGTGAAATGCGTACAAGTCACCAAATGCTCTGACAACTTGCTGCACTGCCTTTCTTCTCATTACATTCTGCTTTGGCATTTCACAGAGGGCTCACCACAAACAAATAAACCATAGGGTCTAAATAGAGAAACTGCCATCACAAGGTGTACAAGGGACAACTGCTGACTTCACTGGACAGGATGCTCAATCACCAAATCCTTCTCACTGTTATGCAATTAACTCATCGTGTATCTATTAAACACTTTGGAGGGCTCTTTTGGTGCAATGGTATTACCCCTACCCCCAAACCTGAATGCCTGAGTCTCAGGTCCTACATACTCCAGAGGTGTACCATTACATCTCTGAACTGATAGATTAAAAATACCTTCATTAAACATTTTTTTCAAAGAGAAGTGGAGTGCTCAGTGTGTTTCATGATCAATGCCAATCAACATTATTAAAACAGATTACATTGTCATTACTAGGGCTCTTGTGAACTTGTGCACTGGTTGATTGCTGCATTACAACAATGACTACACTTCTTGTTCCACCCTTGCTACATGTATAAATAATTGAGTCCAAGGCGGGAAATTGGAATGAGGTCAGTGTATTTCAACCCTCCTTCAGTGAGAGTGTGAAATCCAAGCCCCTGTGTTTTGATCAGGTAACAGGGGGACAAGACACCTTTTTGATGAAACTGGAGCTGCTGTTACAAGGGTATACACAGGCACTATAAACCATCAGAATGTGCTGTGTGAAGCTTTAAGTGGAATAACTTAAAACCGACCTAACCAGAGAGCAGAGCAGATAAAAAATACGGCTGTTCTGCCTTTCAGAGTTTCCCTGGAATAACTATTGCAGGGTGTATCTGAAATGTTGGGACCCAAAGCTCTCACCTAAACATGTTCTCTGTCCTAATTATTGTTAAAAAGGCGCCATATAGACACACAGATGGGGACTGACCATCACAGTGAAGATAGAAAACAGTAGACACTACAGAGGCATTTTTTCAGATGTACTATTTCTGAGGTGGAAGAATCCATGAACTCAATCTATAGATACTTGGCAGGGGATAAGGAGTGGGTGGAAGAACAGGGAAAACAATGTGGTATGAAGAATGATGAGACGGCAATAGTCATGAGGGAAAATGCCTACTCTATGGTCAGGAAACAATCGTCAATGGCTCAGGGAAGGACAACATGAATAACCACATCATTTAGTTGTTTGCTCTTGTCTGGTTCCAAATGAGACATATTGCACAAGTGAAGGAGTGCCACAGCACTACACAACGCCTCCATAACCAAGTGCAAAGTACAAACCCAATTCTATGCAAGTGCTGGCAACAAAACAGCCTACATTCCAAGAGCCAATAGTATCTTGACAATACTATCCAGTCCCTTTACAACAGATAGGGCAGCACAAGAAAATTCCTATTTACTGCTGAACCACACCCAGTGCAATGTAAGAAAATCTGAATTGAAGAGGTTTACTGGTTGCACCCACTTCTGTTGTAGTCAGGACCAGAAACGAGTAGTTTGACAGATGTGTTACCAAGGAGTAAAGGATCAACATTACCTTTTCCTCTCCACTTGTCTGACCTCTTAGATGCCATCCAGGACCAGGCCAGGAAAATTAACCTTAATATTTTTCAGATTATGGGATATTATTTTTAAAATGCTTGCATATTAAATACACATTTTATTCAATTACACTGCTGAATGAGGCAACCTTGGGTTTGCCTGTGGTAAGTTTCTTCAATTATGTGCAAACCGTGAGTTCAACATGTGAAGTAAAATTAATTCCCAGGAAAATTCGCAAGGGAATCTGACCACCGTGTCACCAGTAAGACAGAGCAGCTCTTGCATCCATGTGCAAAAGTGGAATGTAATTTGATAACATTTTGAGTTACATATATCTGTGAAGGACAACTACTGTATTAACATTCCATGCTTGACTATGAATTTGCTAGCCTCAAGTATTACAGCTGCGGGCAAAGAACAGACAGTACAAAATATTATTTTAAATCCAAACTTTTCACAATGATATGACAATTTCTGTCACAATAGAGCCAAATGTTATGACTGTGCATTACTGGACGTGTGTCACCATGGTAACATGCAGTTTTAAATTTAACCCCTAATACTTAAATCTACATCAAGGCCTTCATTTCAAAGGGAATGGCGTATGAAAATAGGAAGTTTTGTGTCCCTTATTAAGCAAAGATATACAGTACTGACAACAGAGACAGTCCACAGAAGGTGTACTAGGCTGGCATGAGTGTGGCCAGACTGTATTATGAGGTAAGTTGAGTAGGTTGGGCCTGTCTTCATTAGAATTTAGAAGAATGCAAAGAGACCTTGATTCTAAGGAGGCCTCAGAGGGTAGGTGTAGATAAATTGTTTCTTCTTATTGAAGAGTCTAGGACGAGACAGCAAAAATCTCAGAATAAGGAGGAGATGAGGAGAATTTTTTTTCTCTCAGAGGGTGGTGAATCTTTACCACATAGGGCTGACAAGGCTAGGTCGTTGAGTATAATCAAAGCTGAGATCTGATTTTTTTCAGGTCAGTAAGACAGTCAAACTTTATGGAAAAGGGAGGAAAGTGGATTTGAGAATTATCAGACCAGCCATGATCTAATTCAATGACAATAGATTTAATGGGCTGAATGGCCTATTTCTGTTCTTGTATCTTATGGTCTCAAGTTACAAAGGTTGTGATGTGATTGGAACATAATGTGGCTATGGAAGAATTTCTGCAAAAAGAAAATATAGAATCAATGAGGAACTTTAATATAACTTTAACAAGCACAGGCACGTGCAATGCGTACTGTTTGCTCCTTGTCGTTGGCTGATCTGGTCCGATGTGTTCAATTTTTTTGACTAAGTCACAATTCATTTAAAAACGGGCCTACAAGTCAATGGTAAATGTGTTTAATGGCACCGCTAGCTTCTGACAAACCAAACTGAATGCGCACACATAATAAATAGCATTAATAAAAACTGTAATTATGGCTCTCCAATAATATGGACATTTTGGATCGACTCTGTCTGCAGTAGGACCGTACTGTTCATGCAAATATTGGTAGAAATAATGTCATGGAAAATGTTTTCATTGTTGTTGATTAAAGAAGCTTGCAGTGCAGAACAGACTAATCAGATATTACTGTGAGAAATTAATTCAAAACACTCCCATCATTAAAATAGGGATTAACATCGAAAGATATTGGATGACAGTTCTGTCACTGGTGAATTATGCTACTGTTGGCATCCTGTCATGCACAAGTGCATTTTGGCTTAGAAAGGAACTAGAGATTCGCAGGTAAATATTATTTGAAATTCTTTGCCTAGATTGATTGGTGGGACAGATTATGCTTATGGCTATAGCCAAAGATTCTACACAGTGCTGTCAGTTGACTAAGATGTCATCCAGATTTTTCAAAGGCTTAGAAAAGTAATCTAATCCCTGAATTCTACAGGATATATTTACCAAATGTTACATTGGGAACTGTAGTAATCTTAATGATTGGAGAAGGATGTTTGCAGTTGGCATTGGGTCAATGTAGCCCTTTAGAGGATAACCTGTGAGGTTTTATTATGCCTGTGGGGAGATTCTTCTACAGGAAGCAGAGGTCAGTGACAAAAATGGGGGTATCATACAGTCACTGACAATATTGTCAGCTGGGGTTCAAGCTGAAGTTTACTTAAACTCTACTAGACTTACAAAGTCTCAACAAAATCATTACAGTGAAGTTTAAAATTGTCTGGGCAGGATTTTACCATTTGTGTGGAAGTTCTGATGTTAGGAAAAATGAGAGTCGTCAGTATATATGGGCAGGGGGATTTCTATGAATTTTACAGGCAAGTGGAATACATTTTCATGCAGTGAGCGGTGAGGATCTAGAATGTGTAGAAGAGAACAAATTCAACCAAGGTTTTCAAAAGGGAATTGGAAGACAAAAATATTTGCAGAGGAAAAGAAGGTCAATGGGACTCTGCTGCCAGGGAAGGTGGCAGGAGCAGAGGTGATAGCAATGTTTAACAGGCATTGAGATTGACACTTCAACAGGTAAGGGTAAGAGAGATATGGACCTTTATGCAGGCAGATAGGATAAATTTAGAATGGTACCATGGTCAGCACAGATATGGTGTGCCAAAGCATCTGCTCCTGTGCTATACTGTTGGATGTTTGATGCTCTTCAAAGAGCTGGCATGGCCTGCAAATCAGATGGTGTGGGATGCAGTAAATTTGAACGTGATCCCCGTAGGATGGGGATGGATACTGTTTCAGTTGGCAATCTTGGTGATGGACTGGGTCACAGATCACAGCCAGCCATCAGATTGCAGCTTGAGCAGAGGAGTTGGAATTTGAATGTCAAGTTTCTGATGAACTACAATATGTTCTGACACATTGATGGCCTGCCTTTGGATGGCTTAGTCTGCAGTGCGACAATCCCTCAGGAGTGTCAGCTTTCATTTTCATGCCTAATCCTGGAGTTGGTTTTAAACTGGGACGAAATGATTCAAAGGTAACACAGCTACCATCTGAGCTATCTAAACGTGACATATACAGGATTGCATTCAGTGTGGGCAAGACCATCAAACTATATGGCTGTTAAAATAGATGTTAAAATATTATGTGAAATGGTGGTTTCCTTTCCTATATGGCTTTAGGTTGCAGACCTCTGATAAACTGCGGTGGTGTAGCATCTACAAACATTCAATTCTTTCAACCACACATGCAGTGTATGAGAGATCACTGACAGGTGCACTGAAATAGTCAGATAAGGGCAATGTCAATTATTGAGTATGGTGGTTGTTTTAGAATAATTAAGCTGGTAAGAAGGTTTTTTTTAACTGAAAAAGGTAAGAATCCAATAATAAGCTAATTCCAACAGAGTACTTTTTGAAAGATTTGCATTTACAATTTTTGAGACAAGCAAAATAGTCAGAGGAGGGTCAAAGCAAAAAGACTGGCTCATGTATGTCTTACATTTTGGGATACCATATGTAGAAAACTCACAATTAAGCAGGTCCTTTTGGCTATTTATAGTTTGATGGACTTGCCCACACTGAAAGCAATCCCGTATATGTCACTTTTAGATAGCTCAGGTGGGAGCTCTGTCGCTTTTGAAGTCCCAGTTTAAGTCCCACTCCAGGATGAAGCATGAAAATCAAAGCTGACACTCCGGAGGGATCAGATGAAAGTGAGGACTGCAGATGCTGGGAGATTAGAGTTAAGATTAGAGTGGTGCTGGAAACACACAGTAGGTCAGGCAAGGAGAGGGTGGAGCGGATAGGTAGGAAGGAAGATGGATAAATGGGATGGGTCATGGGGACAGGGCTGAGCTGGAAGGTTGGAGCTGGAGTGAGGTGGGGGAGGTGAAATGAGGAAACAGGTGAAGTCCACATTGATGCCATGGGGTTGAAGGGTTCCGAGGCGGAAGTTAAGGTGCTCTTCCTCCCGGTGTCGGGTTGAGGGAGTGGCGGTGGAGGCGGCCCAGGACCTGCATGTCCTTGGCAGAGTGGGAGGGGGAGTTGAAATGTTCGGCCACAGGGCGGTGGGGTCGATTGGTGCGGGTGTCCCGGAGGTATTCCCTGAAGCACTCTCTGAGAAGGTGTCCAGTCTCCCCAGTGTAAGAGAGACCTCATCAGGAGCAATGGATGCAATAAATGACTTTTGTGGAAGTGCAAGTGAAACTTTGATGGATGTGGATGGTTCCTTTGGGTCTTGGATGGAGGTGAGGAGGGAGGTGTGGGCGCAGGTTTTGTAATTCCTGCGGTAGCGGGGGAAGATGCCAGGAGGGGAGGGTTTCCTGATGAAGGGCTTCTGCCTGAAATGCCAATTTTCCTGCTCCTCGGATGCTGCCTGGCCTGCTTTTCCAGCACCACTCTAATCTTGGCTCCTGAAGGATTGTTGGCCTGCCAGAGGTACCATTGCTGAGAGGAGAAACTTGAAGATGCTGTAGTCCGACAGGAACATAGCACTGCTCTCTTATGAGAGAAGAATAATTGGTGGCAGTTTAACCTGAAGGCCACCAAGCCTCAGGTGTGGGGGGAGGTCAAGGAAATGAGACTTTCATGGTGACCTTAGCCTGTACAGGAAATTGAGCCTGTGCTGTTGGCATCATACTGTATTACAAACCAGCTTCCAGCTAACTGAGCTAACTGACAACCAACATCCTAGCTGACCTTTCAAGTGGTACATAAAGTATTATTTCAATGATGAGGAGAGATACCCAACGTATCTGACTGTTGTTATTTATCCCTCAAATCAACATTTTTTTAAAAAAACTGTATTTGGCCGTTATTTACACTTTACAGTAGCTGCACTTCAGAAGTGCTTGATTGTCACTGGCACCTCAATGTGCTTTACAGCCAATGAAAGGCACTATAAAAATGCAAGTCTTTTTCTTTCATGATGATACTGAAAATATTAGTCGTTGAGATGCTGATATCATTTTCTAGAACAAGGGAGGGGAAGGGGACAACTCCTGTTTTGTCTAAATTGTTCCTTGAATACCTGATGGAAGCTCAGGTTGCTTTCATGTTACTTAAGTATTTTCTTCCTAGCCTGGCAATGCATGAATAAACTTGCTCCTCATGAACTGCATGACGTATAATTGTTGTGCGCTTCCCTCACAGGGTGGAGGAGGAATTTCCTGTGGGTTTTTCCCAATTCAAAACTGTAAACTCAGTAGAAACTCTCTCTCTCTCTCTCTCTCTCTGTTTTATATATGTATACACACACACATACACAAACATGGTATCTGTAGTTATGAAGCCAGTCGGAAGTAGTCATGGAAATAGTTATTGACCTTTGTGGAATTAACGAACCCATCCACTTTAAAAGGAGGGCCAATGGCTGATGTATAGCTCATTTCCTGGAGCAAAGTTGAGATAGCGGCTATGCGCTGCAGCTGAGATAAGACTGCAACATAATGTCCTGACCAATGTTTCTCACTAGAAGGGTTTGACATCTTGCATGTTTACCCCTTGAAGATGTTGCATCCCAATGCTTTCAATCTGTTTTTCTTGCCCTCCCTTCAGGTACTGAATAAACTTGCCCTCTTTTCAACCTTCCAGTCTTTTGTTGCTTCTTTCTCCCAGCATTGCTCATAGTCTTCACCCTGCCTTGCTCTACTCACTGGAATGGAGCAGCCAGTTATCACAATTGCTGCAAATTTCAGAAAAGAAATAAAACTAAACTGATCACCTGACATAGACCCAGGCACCAGAAACAGCACAACACAGCAACACACATAAAAGTTCTCCTTACTAACATCTGAGGGCGAGTGCCAAAATTGGGAGAGCTGTCTCACAAACTAATCAAGCAACGACCCAACACAGTCACACTCACAGAATCATTCCTGATGGACAAAGTCCCAGACACCACCATCACTATCCCTGGATATGTCCTATCCCACTGGCAAGACAAGCCTCACAGATGTGGTGGCAAAGTCAGGAAGGAGTTGCCAAGGGAACCCTAAACATAGTCTCCGGACACCATGAAAATTCATTGCAACAGGTCAAACATGGGGAAGGAAACCACCTGCTGATTATTATGCACTACATCCCCTCCTTGGCAAGTGAACGAACAATCACAGCCTTCGGAGGTCCCCAGCATTACAGATGTTAGTCTTCAGCTCACCTGATTCACTCCATATGACATCAAGAATTAGCTGAAGGCACTGGATACTGGAAAGCTGTGTCCTAATATTCCACCAATAATACTGAAGACGTGTGCTTCAGAACTTGCTGCACTCCAGGAGTAGCTGCTCCAATACAGCTACCACACTGACATCTAACTTACAATGTGGAAAATCGTTCAGGTCTCCTGTCCTCAAAAAGCAAGCCAAATCTAACCCAGCCAATTACTGTCCCATCAGTCTACTTTTGATCATCAGTAAAATGATGGAAGGCGTCATTAACCATGCTATCCAGCAGCACCCAGTTTGGCACGGAGGTGTCCTAGCAAAATTGAAGTCAATGGAGATCAGGGGAAATCACTCTATTGGTTGGAGTCCTACCTGGCACAAAGGAAGATTGTAATTATGGGAGGTCAGTCATCTCAGCTCCAGGATACCATGCAGGAATTCCTCAGGGTAGTTCTTTAGATCCAACTATCCTCAGCTGCTTCGTCAATCACCTTCACTCCATTTTAAGGTCAGAAGTGGGGATGTTTGCTGATGATTGCACAATGTTCAGACCCATTCACCACTCATCAGATACTGAAGCAGTCCAAATAAAAAAAGGTAGACCTAGACAATATACAAGGCTTGAGCTGAAAAGTGGTAACTAGTATTCTTGTCACACAAGTACCACACAATAACAATCTCCAAAGACGCAGAAACTAACCATCATCCCTTGACATTCAGTGGCCTTACTATCACTGAATTCCCAACTATGAACATGTTGGAGGTTACCATTGAGCAGACACTTAAGTGGACTAACCCCAGAAATAGTGACCATAAGAGCAGGTCCAAGGCTAGGAGGAACCTCCTGCCTCCCCAAAGCCTATCCATCATCTATAAAGGTACAAGTCAGGAATTTGATGCCGTACTCCAAACTAGCTTAAAAGGAGTATCCACATTCTCCACATGTGCATGGGTTTTCTCCAGTTGTTCCAGTTTCCTCCAACATCTAAAGACGTGCAGGGTAGGTGGATTAGCCTTAGGAAATGCAGGCTTACAGAGACAGGGTAGAGGTTTGGTTCTAGGTGGGATGCTCCTCAGAGGGTCAGTGTGGATTTGATGGGCTGAATGGCCTATTGCCCCACAGTAGGGATTCTATGATTTTATGAGAGTTGCTCTACAAATATTGAAGAAGTTGGACAAATCAGACTGCTTGTGTGGCACCAATATCCACAAACATCCACTCCCTCCATCAATGTACAGTTGCAGCAGCCTGTACCATCTATAAGGTGCACTGCAGAAATTTGCCAAGGCTCCTCAGACAGCATGTTCCAAACCTACCACCACTTCCATTTAGAAGGTCAATAGCAGTAGACACATGGAAGCACCCTCATTGCAAGTATCCTCCAACCCACTTAAACATCCAGACTCATCACCTTTCTTTTAGTGTTGCTGGATCAAAATGCTGGAATTCTCTCCTGAACAGTATTATGGGTCTACTTACAGCACATGGATTTCAGCATTTTAATAAGGTACACCTCAAGTGCATCAATGCAAGAAAATTAAAGAAATTATCTTCTCCTCGCTTTCATAAGTATCATATCCTAACTAGCACCCTTGCTGAGATCCTCTGACTCAGCACTGACTGCACCTCGCTGTGGGGTATATTTTCACAACGCACTTACCACTTAATTATGCCTTCTCAGCAGATATTTTACAGTCTTCTCAACTACAAGAACAAATTACCACTTCAAATTCACATCATTTTGGATTTTTCCCTACAATTTTTTATAAAATTTATTTTACTCTTTTATACGGTTTGAGCTGTTTTCTTACAAATCATTGACAATTTCATCACTTATTCAACAGAAAAAAAGCTATAACCAGCATGTATTTTCTCGAAGAAAGTTGATTAACAGCACTGAAGTTTGCATGTATAACAATTCTTTCAGTTGTGGTCACACGTTGCAAAAGTGGTGCACAACTAGTTTCCAAATTCTTCTGCAACCCACCATTGAGACTGCACAGGAAGCTTTTAAACCAGTTTAAAACAAAACATTGTTCATTTGATTTGCTGTGTAGCTTCAAGTTCTTGATTGCAAGAATTTCCATGTTGGAATATTTAGATCTCCCAGTGAGATCCTGTCACAGGACATTTCTTACATTGGTATTATGTATATTCTAGCTGTATCTTAATTTAATACAAAGGTGGTACCATGTACATAAACTAGAACACTTGTTGACAATTTTTTAACTAATAAAAAGAATGTCAAAGAATTTTTAACTGGGCACTAGAATTTGTAAACTATAAGTTTATGGACCAAATGCTGGCAAATGGGACTAGATTAATTTAGGATGTCAGGTTGGCATGGATGAGTTGGACCAAAGGGTCTCTTTCCATGCTGCACATCTTTCGGACTCTATTATAAAGTAAAATTCATGTAGAAAAGACCTTTCTCAACTGTTTAAGTTCATGAAATTAGCCAACCACATAATCAAGATAATTTTCATCTGATGAAAACTCCTGGTTGCTCCATACTTTGGGTGACCTAACTGAGAGAAGAAGGATGTTGCAATGTATTGAACTGGAGGCTGTGAGAATGAAGTAAGTCTTGTAGTGTGCTTGAAAGAAATTCACTGAGTTAATTCTACACAGCATGAGTTTTAAAAATAACATGCATTCTCTTTTGTTGGTAGCCATGTTTAACTCTTTTTATACCGGGCCCTTTAAGTTTTATTCTGAGCGTCCTCCATTGCTTATTGTCTTCTAGCCTTGATGCTGTTAAATCCAGAACTTTTACTTGGCCAAAAATGCTGGGTTTCAAACTACGTTTACACAAACCAAATGTAGAACTACTGAGACTCTAAGACTGGATGCTGGCCAGACCCTTGATAAATAGTTCTCTTAAACCACCCATGTCATCAGGTCCCAGCTTGTGCAAAACCTACTCCTTGGTAAGCTGGTGGCAGTAGTACTATTTAAATTTTCTGTAGTAAGTGATTTAGCAGCATGAAAACTAGGTCCTGGCCTATAAACGTTTGGCAACCTTAACAACTTAATACAATGTGTAAGATATGCTGGATGGAGCAGGTGCAGTGATTATAGATATCACATACAATGACGTCATAAAATCCCTGTGACCGACACGTACACAATGTTTACAACAGTATGATTTGCAGGCTAATTAAACTATATGTTTTATCAATTAGTTTTCACAGTGGGAGCTCCTCTGGCAAATACAAGCACAGAAATGATACCTCCATTGATACTTGCACTTTTCATCTGACACATATTATCCAATTGTCCCGGGTCAAGCGCCTGTGGGGATGCCCGCACAAAGTAAGACAGTTCAGGCAGTGTTTCACAAAACACATCTATGAAAGTTGCATTAAAAAAATTCCATATCTTAGTTCATTTCCAAAATTGCTCAAAATCACACATGTTTGGAGCCGGAGGACGTGGGTAGGGTTCTTTGGGTCCCTGTTCACTATTGAGAGGGATACTGTGTGTGTATAACAAAAATCAGGGAGAAAAATCTGTGAATACAATTTAAGAAATTAGCATAGACAAAGAGGAGGTTCTAACTGGTCTGGCAAGTTTAAAAGTAGACAAATCTCTTGTGTTGGATGAAATGTATCACTCCTTGCTGTTGAGTAAGGCAAGGAAGGACATAGAACAGGGATGCTTAGAAAAATGTAATTCCTCCCTGGCCACAGGAGAGGAGCTGGAGGACTGGGGGACAGCCAATGTGGTACTACGATTCCAGAAGGTAGCAAGAGCCAAACCAGGAAACAACAGACCAGTCTGTAAGAAATTATGAGGGGTTGAATTAATCTGCACTCGTAGAGGCAGGATTAATTAAGGACAGTCAGCATAGTTTTGTTAAGGGGAGGTTATGTCTGACCAACTTGATTGAATTTTCAAAGAGGTGACCAGGTGTGCAGATGAGGCAACGCTTTTGACATAGTCTACTTGGACTTCTGCAAGGTTTTGATAAGGTGCTGAATGGGAGACTGACAGCAAAGGGATCCAAGGAAGTCTGGCAAATAGAATCCACAATTTGTTAAGTGGTAGGAAGCAGAGGGCCATTGTTGAGAGATATGTTTCCAATTGGAAGTCTGTGTCAAGTGAGGTCCCATTAGGTCAGTGTAAGGGGCTCTTGCTGTTTATGGCTTGTATAAATGATTTAGACTTGAATGTAGGAGGGTCGGTCAGTAAGTTTTCAGATGATACAAAAATTGGTGAGGAGGATAGCTTAAAACCAACGGAGGATACATACAGACTGGTCAGATGGGCTGACCAGTGACAAATGGAATTCAGTTGGATAAATGAGATAGTACAATTCGACAGGACAAACAAGGCAAGGGAATACACCAACAGTAGGACCCTGGGAACACCAAGGATCAGAGGGATCATGTTGTACATAGAACTAGTGACAAATGGAATTCAGTTGGATAAATGAGATAGTACAATTCGACAGGACAAACAAGGCAAGGGAATACACCAACAATAGGACCCTGGGGAACACCAAGGATCAGAGGGATCATGTTGTACATAGAACTGGTCGCTTGCAGTACCAGGAGATAATGAGGACTGCAGATGCTGGAGAGTCAGAGTAGATGCAGTGTGGCACAGTGTGGTGCTGGAAAAAGTACAGCAGGTCAGACAAAGTTTGTGAGAAGATTTGTAGCTCGGGTGCTCGTTGCTGTGGTTCTGTTCACTGAGCTGGTCTGCGTGTGTGGCTACTAGGGATAGCTGGTCATGTCGTTTCGTGGCTAGTTGGTGTTCATGGATGCGGATCATTAGCTGTCTTCCTGTTTGTCCTATATAGTGTTTTGTGCAGTCCTTGCATGGGATTTGAGGAGCAGGAAAGTCGATGCTTTGGGATTAAGGATCCTGCCTGAAACGTCGACTCTTCTGCTCCTCAGATGCTGCCTGACCTGCTGTGCTTTGTCCAGCACCATACTCTATCAACCCTTGAGGCACCAGGTCAACTCATAGAATCCCTACTGCGCAGAAGCAGGTCATTTAGCCCATCAAGTAGACAATGACCTTCTGAACAGCATGCTGCCCAGACCCACGCTCCTACCCTATTCCTGTACTTCCTAGGCTAACCCACCTAGCTTGCTCATCCCTGGACGTGATTCCATCCTCAGGAGGCTGTCTGTTTGGAGTTTGCGTGTTCTCTCCATGTCCGTGTGGGTTTGCTCTGGCTGCTCTGGATTCTTCCCACAGCCCAAAGATGTGCAGGTTAGGTAGAGTGGCCATGCTAAGTTGCCCAGAGTGTCCAGGCATACGTAGGTTAGGTGGACTAGCCATGGGAAATGCAGGATTACAGGGATAGGGCAGGGGGTGGGTCAGGATGGGATTCTCTTCGGAGGGACAGTGTGGACTCAAAAGGCCAAATGGCCTGCTTCCACACTGTAGGGATTCTATGATTCTGTAACGAACACCAAAACACCAGTCATAGCAAGGGCTGAGGGAGTCACCTGAAAAGACCAAGGTTAATTGGAAAAAAAACCTATTTGCAAGTGCATTTCTTGTTCGACGACAAAGAGCGCTTCTTGTTCGATAATTTGGATTTGCCTTGCTCTGGACTTTCCTATTCATACTCATTTGTGATCTCTTCCCTACTATCACGGTTTATTTTTCTTCATACTGATTCTGTCTGAACATTGTGATTTTCCATGTCATTCACATAGGCTTTGGAAAGAAAGCCCACAGTGTGAAATGCGAGTGTTAAAATGTCCCAGGCCTTTGACCCATTTTGGCCTTGCACATTCGATGCCAGCCAAAACAATAGACAATTAAATCAAAGAAAGACACAGGTAAAGAGATAAAAAGCACAATATTATTCCTACTTTTCCCCCAGAACCCAGATTATCTCCTTCAGTTTAACAAAGATTTACTTTAACATATCAATTTTTACTTTTACTTTGGAGAAATAAATGAGGAATCTTTGAAAAGTAGCTAACATCTGGTGACATATAACTATTTTTCCACTGATTCTACCAACACACTTTTCCAGGAATAACCCCGCCGTTGATCCAGGAATACCTCATTATCTATGACTATACTTTTCCAGGGAATTGAAGTTCATCCTTGCATTTTGAGCACCTTTACTGCTCACAGATTTATCAGTGTGGGCTGGTTGAAAAATTATCTATTTAAAAACCCTAAGCTGTAGGTTGTTTTCATCCTTACCTAGTAATTAAATTCAGACAAACTACTTTCCGTAAGAGTATAGCGAGAGTCCTGCACAGCAAGTAGAAATGATTTTGATGGCTTTAAACAGATACTTTTAAACTCTCTCACTTTTTCTGCATTGGGGTACTTGACAATTAAAATTCAAAATCCATTTATCTTTTCAAAGTCAAAAATCAAAACAGAGGGATACATTTTTGTTAATGCATGGCTGCACGTGGGTGACTTTATGATCCTGCTCTAGGTAAAAACAAGGACTGCAGATGCTGGAAAAGCACAGTAGGTCAGGCAGTATCCAAGGAACAGGAAAATCAACATTTCGGGCAAAAGCCCTTCACCAGGAAAGGGCTTTTGCCTGAAACGTCAATTTTCCTGCTCCTTGGATGCTGCCTGGCCTACTGTGCTTTTCCAGCACCACTCTAATCCAGACTCTAAGATGGTGAGGGTCTGTCATGGGGACACTTAATTCTACCCCATAATTTATGAGGTACATTTTTCAGATTTGAATCTAGGTAGAGATTGGCAATCCATTCAAACATGAAAGCAATACAACCAAACAAGATTTTGTATTTCAACAACAAAACAACAACAACAAAATAAATACTATGGTTGCTGGCAATAAAAAAAAGCTTTTTCCCCGGAAAAAGTTAGAAATGTACAGATAATCGTTTTGGAGCAAGTGAAGTATTGGGGGAAGGATGTGTGGAAGGTTGGGACAGAGGTAAAATGGGGGGGGGGGGGGGTCAGGGAAGAAAAGATCAAAGAACAAAAGATCTACAATAGAGTGGACAGCAGGAGAATATAAGTGACAAAATGTTTGTTCATGGTATAAGATCAAAGGGAGTAGTAATGGGTCAATTAAACAAACAAATAGATTATCTAGAGAGACGTTAGTGGGATGATATTGGATGGTGCCAACTGAAACAGCGATAGGAAAACCCTGAAGAAAGAATGTAATAACAAAATGGGGCAAAGATTAGATTCAAAAATTGTTGAACTCAATGTTCAATCTGGAACATATGAAGTGTCCAGCCAAAAGAGGAGGGTCAGATCCTCAAGCTTGCAGTAAGCTTCACTGGACCATTGTATTATGTCGTGGATATAAAGATCAGACTGGGAATGAGGTAGAGAATTAAAATGATAGATTACCCACTTATTAACCTTTTATTTTCAGACAAGAGGAAAATCATTACAGATCACTGTAAAAACCCTATAATACTAAACACAATTAAGGCTTGGAAGATAATGCGGCAAAATGAGGGAAGCTCACATAAAACATCCCCCTATGCACCGATAGTGGGAGCACGGGGATTCCAACCGGGGTTTACAGATGCAACTTTTAAACTCTGGAGATCCAGGGGTATCTCATGTTTAGGGGATCTATTTAAGGATGGGGTCCTGATG
>NC_057738.1:3174270-3215026 GCF_004010195.1 Chiloscyllium plagiosum | reverse complement strand
GAGGGCCCTCCTGGACTTTCAAATTGGCACAGATTAATTATGAAATGTATTCCCCTTAAGTTCCTTACAAATATGGTGCACCGAAAGACCGAATTATTTTATAAAATATGGCAGCCCTTTTTGAATTACATAAATACAGATATTTCGGCTATCCTAACAAGGGCTTTTATTTAATTGAGATTACAAACCTGGCTGGTCCGGGGCCCCTTAGGAGAGGAATCCCGCACAAATACGGGTTTTATTACATCTGATGTTAACACATTCCGAGCATGTAAGAGACTTAAATATACACTCTGGTTAGTTGTAGGTTAGATTAGTAGATAGTTGAGTTTTGTTTTCTTTTCTTTTTCGTTTTTTTTTCTTTTGTTAAATTTTGGTTATTGTATATTTGATTTAATTGTACATCAATGTTTATATTTGAGAGTTTTGTTTATTTTTGTAAACTTGTAAAAATGTTAAATTTCTAATAAAATTATCTATATAAAAAAAAAGATAGATGACTGGAAACTCAGGTTATGTTTGTGGATGGAACAGACTTGCTTTGCAAAGGTGTCATCCATTCTGCATTTGGCCTTCCCATTATAGCAAGAATCACATTGTTATAATCACTGATCACAAACTAAATTGGAAGAACAACAAGTTAATCACCGTTTCATTTGAAATAAGTATTTGGGGCCTTCTTGGACAAGAAGAAAGGAATAAAATTGCAGTGTTACATCTCCTGCAGAAAAAGAATGGGATTCTCCAAGTGACTGATGAGTGGACCAGGATATCGTGGAGTAATTGGTCCCTTCAAAATATTGTATGGGAAGGGGAGGAGAAGAAGAAGATGAAGTTCTGAAGAAGGGTCACTGGACCTCTCCACAATTGCTGCTAGATCTGCTTAATTTTTCCAGTTATTTCTGTTTTTGTTTGAGGAGATGTGTTTGATTTTGAAACCTCTCCTGCTCGGACATTCACACACATAGATCACTGATCTTTACAGAACAATTTATGGAGTGCTGAGTATGATACAGGTGCAATTGATCATTATGTGGAAACAGTTTAGGTGAAAATTAAGATAGAGAGGTCATAGGTGGAAGTCATGCATTGGCCCCCAGAGTTGTCTTACTGTAGAACAAAATATAAATCAGGAAATAATGGATGCATGTAAGGGAGAGTTTAATCTGTGGACAAATCAGACTGGCAAGGGTAACATGGAAAAGGTATGGGTTGAGTGCAAGGGATACGCAGATAAATTGATTGAATGGGCAAAAATTCGGCAGATAGAGTTTAAGGTAGGAAAATGTGAGGTCATGCACATTGGTAGGAAGAAGCAAAGGGCAGATAAGTATTTAAATGGAGAGATACAAAAAAAATGCAGTGCAGAGAGATCTGATGTTCTTGTGCATGAAACAGTAAAGGATAGCATGTAGATGAAGTAATTAGTTACGTTAAATTGAAATCTAGACTTTATTGGTAGGGATTTGGAAGTTAAAAATAGGGAAGTCTTCTTACAACTGTACAGAATGCAAGTGAGGCTACAGGAGTATTGTGTCCAGTTTTGGTCCCCTATTTAAGGAAAGATATTCTAGCAGTGGAGGCAGTTCAAAAGTGATTCACTGGATGATTCCTGGGATAATAGATTAACTTATCAAAAATGGCTAAACATCTTTAGAGTTCATAAGAATGAGGGGTGATCTTATTGAAACATATAAGATTCTGAGGGAGCTTGATAGAGTAGATGTTGACAAGGAGTTTCCATTACTGGCGGTTCTCAGACTAGGAGATAATGTTAAACGTGGGACCGCTTTCGTGATTCTGAGGTGCAAAATAATTTCCTCTCCCAGAGAGCAGTAAATGACTGGAATTCTTTATCGCAGAGACTTATGGAGGCGAGATCACTGAAAGTATTTAAAGATTTTTCAAAGATGAGTTGAGGGCTATAAGGAGCTGACACAAAAGAGGAACGGAGGCCAGAGACAGATCAGCTACGATCCATGGAATGGTGGGGCAGGCTTGAAGGGCTGAATAGCAACCTGATGAGTTTTCTTCTCACTGTCAAACACAGACACAGGGGTCAAAATATACTGACTCCTCACTCCAACCAAGGATTCCTCGAGTCTTCTCAATGACCACTCTTTGAAGTTTTTTTCATTCTCATTCATTTATTAGGCAATGCAGTCACATAGTAACAATAGCTTTTGTATTTGTGCTGACTTTTAGGCTGTTTTGACTCCGACAAAAGCAAAATTAGAAGAATTTATCAATGTAATCAATAACTGTCACTCTTCATTAAACTTAAAGCCACAGAACACAAGGAAAGCATTAAATTCCAAAATATTACAATGCTCAACCTAAAAGAAGACAACAGACACGAGTTATCAAAAGGTTAACAAGTTTTGTTTTTCAAAATAACTGGCATCACTTCTATCTATCACTCCGAATACACCTTCCACTGACTAGTGAGATCACAGCTGCTATGTTTCCATTGCATATGTTTAAAGCTGAAACATTTTGACCAGACAGTTACTATCATTTTGACTGTATCTCAGATCTCAATCAAAAGTTTAATTTTAACAACTCACATATGTTTATTACAATTTCACTCACTACATGTTTGCTGTTTAGTAGCTCTTGAACCGATACAGCTTTAAGCTCGCGGTTCTACATTAATTTGCAAGGAATTTATTCCTCAGTGATCTCAAGATTTCCCAGTTTCTAATTAGTTGAGTTTTCTTTTCTTGACAGTTTTCAAACTGCTTGTTTTATTTTGTAACTTCTCTTCACTTTGCAGTCTCTTTCTGAATCACCTAGTAGTCTCCCTCTCCCCATCCCCCAACAGTCTCCTTCTGGCCCCATTTTCCTTACAGCCTCCCTTTCCCTGAAGTGAGGAGGATATTTTCCTCAGAGAATGGTGAATCTGTAGAATTCTTTACCATTGAAGGCTATTAAAGTTGAGAGATTAAGGATCTTCAAGAGTGAGGCAGTCAGATTTTTAATTGGCAAAGAAGTCATAGTTATGGGGCAAAAGCAGGAATTGAGGATCATTACATCAGGTAAGATCTCGCAGTCTGCTCTGCCATTCAATGGGCTGAATAGATATTTCTGCTTCTACATCTTATAGCCACCCTCTTTTAGCCTCTTTTTCCACCCACCCTTGCAGCTTCATTTCCTGCACTGTCCCAATCCCTTTAAAGCTTCCTCTTTTCCCTCTGCTTATCATGGAGTCTCCATCTTCCCACACCCAACTTCAGATCTCATTCTTCACTCACATCCTTCATTGGATGGTGACCACACTGCTTCAATTGTTAGGAGTCCCCTCAAAGCTCCTCCAACACAAGATTATGTAACTCCATATAACTGAAGTTTCGTTGTCCAGTAACATTTTCACACAGGATTCTCTCCTCATTGAGCACAGAGAATTGGCATCAAACTAACCTGGGACCCATAGAACAATGCGACAGCAGAGAACCTTATCCCCCTCTTTGAGGTCTGTATATGACTGACATTCATCAGAATGATGTAAACCATAACTGTTAGAAATTGTTGCAACCTCCAGATGGAATTTCAGACTCCAAATTGAAAAATCTGCCCTCTAGGCCAATATATATGCACCCTTAGTTTGCAAAGCAAACTGTCCTAACTTTACACATCTCTTGAATCATAAAACCAAATGAAAATATTTTAAAGCAGCTTTTAGGGACCTGAAACATCTTCAGGAATATCGAAGGGAGGATCGGTAATTACTCAATGTAAAGACAGTCAATTAAATTGTGGCTCTAAAGCTCAGTATTTCTTAAGTGGAACCTTGTCACAATGTGAGTACCTTGCTGGCACCAGTTTCCAAAGATTAGATTGCTCTGACATTAGACAGCCACAAGCCTAGTCAGGATGATGCTCAACACTTGGATTGATTACTTTTACGTGGTTACAGAATGTCACCATTTACATTACTTATATTTTAATGTCAGGACAAATGGACATTCACTGAAGCATTCTGTTTGTTGGCATTTATTTCCATTGTTATAAGGGTAGGACTTATGATTTCAGAGCACAATTGACAGTGGAAGTTTGCTTCTGAAATTTTCAATAAGGGATTGTTTCTCCGTGAAAGGTAGCAATCATACTCAAATTTATAGCTACCTTAAAAGAAATCCATATTAAGGAGACATTGCAGATGTGATCCTCAAGGCAAATATTTGGTTCAGACAACAATATCTTGTCCAACTTATATCAGTCCCTCGACAGCTCTGACAAGGCACAACTCCCAGTAGACCCAGAGCAGGGACTCCCAGCATTGAGGGACTCCAGGTTGCAGGGCGAGTGTGGGTTTACCACGAAACCCAGCATCAGCATTGTTGGTCGCATCAGCAAAGTGGCTCACTGGCAAAGAGATAGTACCTAAAGAGTGGCGGCTCCTACATTAGTGGGTGCCGCGCAGGCTGGGGTGAGGCAGTGGAGGAGGGATGGTGATGGTGTCATTGGTGAGCTGGCTCAGGACTCTCTTTCAGTTATAGCTTTTATCCTTTTTATTCTTAAACTATTCAAAATGGCATCGGATTATGGTGACCTTTGAAGTATTTAGCTGGTAATTACTGTATTATTCACTGTAAAATTCAAGTGAAAATAAATGTTGAGGAGTTTATGAAACAACCGGTGAATCTATAAAGGCTTTTCAATTGATTAATTCTCAATCTTTTCCTGTAATAGACTTTCAAATAAAACACATAACTATACCTAAAACAGTACTAATATAAATATGAAGCCTGTAAGTGGTAAGGCTAGTAGTTCTACATGAAGAACTATGTAAAAGGCTATGTGGAGAATGTGGCTGTGGTGCATTCCTTCTGTTATCTGTTTAACAGGAAAGTTGCAAACAACCTCAAAATGGCAAATTTTTCATCAATACAAATTATGAAAGCAAATATAATTAGGTGGCTGATCCATTTCACATTTCCTTCTTGGCAAAATAATACATATAGTTATTAGGAACTTAGAAAAGTTTATAGAATCAGACACTCTACAGTTCACTTGACAGGTCTCAAATACTAAACAGGAAGAAGGGCTTATGCCCGAAACGTCGATTCTCCTGTTCCCTGGATGCTGCCTGACCTGCTGCGCTTTTCCAGCAACACATTTCCAGCTCAAATACTAAACACCTAACTTAAATCCCTTATCTCATTCAAATGCAGAGAACTGAAGAAAACAGAGTGTATCTGCAAGTTAAAATAGAGACAACTTTTATGGTGGCTGCCATTTTAAATCGTAAGTTTCAAGGCTGAGGAATTGCAATGAGGGGTGCAGGGTAGCTAAAAGTCAAAAAAACTATAAAAAGTCTATTGATGTAATTCAGACTCCAATAAACATTTTAATGAATAATTTTATCGGATACAAGCTTCACTAGGAACAATGGGCATCACTGAGTGGAAGGCCCAGTAGGGAGTTGAGAAGCCTAATGGTTTAATTTTATAAAGGTTTTCTTGGGGACCACAAGAAGCAGATGTTTCACTCACAAGCAGGAGTTAAAAAGGCTCTGGTTCCAAAATCACACTGCTGTTCCCCAACATTGACCTTTTGGAGCTGGTTCCAGTTAGGGCTTAAATCACCACTCAGTTTCAAACAGCATGAAAACAGACCCTTTGGTCCACCAGTCCATGCTGACCATATTACCAAACTAAACTAATCCCACCTGCCTGTGCTTGGCCCATATTCCTGCAAACATTTCTTGTTCATGTATTTATCTAAACGTCTTTTAAATGTTGATAACTGTACTTGCATCCATCAATTCCTCTGGACATTCATTCCAAAACACAAGCCACTCTGTAAAACAAATTGTCCTTTAGGTCATTTTTAAATCTTCTTCCTCTCACCTTGAAAATATTTCCCCAATCTTTAAATTCCCCACCATAGGGAGAAGACACCTGCTATGCACCCTCATGATTTTATGAACTTCTGTAAGGCTACCCTTCAACCTCCAATGCTCCAGTGAATGAAATCCCAGATTACCTTGCCTGTCCTTACAACTCAAACTCTCCATTCCTGGCAACATTCTGCTAAATCTCTTCTGAATCCTCTCCAGCTTAATAATGCCCTTCCAACAATAGAGCAACCAGAACTAGACTCATATACACACACACGCACACACACACACACACATCACACAATCTGCAGGATCTGGTGGGACTTTAACCCAGCCCTCCGTGCTTAAAAGGTATGGATACTGCACCGCATTTTAACATTTACCCCCACTGTTTACTAAGAACAACTGATGGGTATGGGTACTTGCAGGTTATTAACTGAGCACTAGATGGCTACCTTAAGGGAGTAAATGTATTGCAAAAACTATATTCCTCAGTTTCTGAAACTGCTTTTGTTATTAATTTGGCTGAATACTCCAAGGACCTTGGCAATAAAAATAGTTAGTCATAAGCACAGTAATCGGAGTATTTACTTGGACGTAACAATGACTACATGTATGCTGAAACACCTGTTAGTGCAGTCAAATATTACAACAGTCCTCCCGACTGAAAGCTTCCTTCAGCCAACAAGCTGTTTGAAACAACTGAAGTGCACAGTTGAATATTACAATTTGTTAGAGTGCCAACACATTGTGCCACTGAGGAGAGTAACATGTGAACCTCTGAATTCCCCACAACAGGAGGCCCTAATTTTAGTGGAGAAAGCTTGAAATGGAGGCAGATGTTTCCTCAAAGGGCTAACTAGATTTATTCATCACCATTTCCACCGGCACATCACTGCTGTCCTCCACCTCACCTCTGCAGCAATTCCTTATAGCAGCGGTGTCTAATAATTTGATTTCTTGGACCACAGATAATAAAGCAGAGCCTCGGTGGAGTAGGAGATCAGCAATTTAGAGTTTATATCTCTGTCCTCATTAATCCTGTAGTTAACCCAAGTTGCTGATTCTATCAGATCTTGGTGTTCTGACTTAGAATTATCAACCAACATGACAAGTGCACCATAAAAATAAAACTCAAGTAGAATTGAGTTAAAAGGCAGAATTTCAGGGATCAAGCGCACTCATTTATTACAGATGGACTAATGGTCGAGGGAGCTGACCTCTCACCAACTTGTAAATATTATTTTTAAAATCAACCTCTGGGCAATTTATGACCCACTTCTGGACCAAGTGGGAACTGAATCTGGCCCAGAGGTGGGGACCAAAATGAAGCGAAAAATCTGTACCTGAAAACGTATCATTAATGCTGTGGTGGCTGTGCAAACTTTATCGATCAAAGACTATACTACAGAAACATCTTCAGTAACTCAGTATTACTGATGGGTGACCTACAGTCCATGGAAATGAACAGTTTACAACCACAACAACCTTTGTGTCATTGCACAAGTAACACCTTGCCCTACAGGCTGAGGTTTTGTATAACCCAAAAAAATGAAAACCTTCACTTCTAGCCTTCGTGGATGGATTCACCTAATCTGGAGATGGCTAGACTAATTCATGAACGTTACACTGCTATTATGGAGGGGAAAATACATGACAGCAATGTTGATGCATTGTGGTAGATGACAGGAAGCAGGATCTGGTTCTGCTGGACCTCCATCCATTTAAATCTTCTTTCCCGATGGTACTGACAGAGGAGAAGCTGAAACTGGTGGGATGTCATCAGCCTCTAGAATCCCACCAGTTCCAAACACTGAACAGACTAATCAATTGAAAAGAAAAAACATGTACTCATAGAACATCTTTCATAATCTCAGTACATTCCAAACACTACATACCAACAAGTACATTCTGTAGTGAGGTCACTGCTGTCATCTAGGAAATCTGGTCAAAAGCCAGATGGTCCGAAACCAATGCCATAATTTTAAACTGTTTAACAGATCTTCAGCCAGACTAATAGAATTCCATAAGGGGCTGCTCCAAACATCTTGCTGATGTCAAGACAACGTCATAAATGGCATTGGGGCCTACCCCATTCATGGAAATGACTCCACCTTGAGAGCTCAGAATGTCAGGCAGAGTTGGTGACTGGAAGTCTGACCTTTCTAGAAAAGGATTTCAGATCCTACCTCTTTTTATTTGGATCCAAGAAAACTTCATCGACTACATTGTAACCTTTCCACTAATTTTGATCAAGTTACCTTTGGTTTTAACTAAGCATTTATAAAGCCATTAATATTGTAATTTGAGAAATTCAACAATAGTTTGGCAAACACAGCCCATATAACTTTGTGGTCAATGCCATTTATGACGTTGTCTTGACATTTCTTTTCAGCTCAAACGACTGAAAGAAGGGCTGTTTATCCATCTGTCAATCTATAATAAATGTAAAATAAAAACAAATTGTATGTCATGCACAACTGGCCAGGATCCAAGCAAAGAGTTAAATTTGTGTTATGTGGGCAGTATGTCCTAATGCAACATACACACGCACGCATAAAGTATTTTTAGGGCATGCCGTTTCTGTGGTTTCAGGCTGATCTGAAGATGAGTGGGATAAAATGCTGAATTCACAAGATTTTTGAAAGATAACACAAATCCACCAGTATGGACTGAGCTCATCTGATTTATCCAGCTCTTTGACACCGGTCAACAATTCTATATCTCCATCTCCTGCTGCATATAACCATGGTAAATATTTCATAGGGTTTCACCAAATTCAAGCCCTTCTTTCCATACCACACACATTTTTACAGATGACAACAACACTTAGTACATCACTTAATGACTTCTGGGTATTTGTTCCTGGATGTTATTTTCCCTAGACAGCTCAATCACTCTGACCAATGTAAGAATGCTGGAATGCTGAGATAGATCATAATGTCCTCAGCGTGGAACATGGTGCATGGAGAAAAGTTTATTTCTATTGCACTTTCTGCAAATTTCAATGTTTTATTCTCAGACTGTATGCCAGACATGGAATATTGTACATATTGTTCAGCATTAAGACTATTATAAATATATTAAGATCTAGACACCTGAACTTAGGAAGGATGTTTTGGCCTGGAAGGAGTTCACTGTAGGTTTACAAGGATGATACCTAGATTTTGAGGCATTATGACAGATTAGACAAATTAGGCCTTTATTCTCTAGAATTTGGAGGTTAAGGGATGACGGGGAGGTAAAGATAAAGAGGCAGGTTGGCGCAACATCGAGGGCCGAAGGGCCTGTACCGCGCTGTAATGTTCTATATTCCCACTGGTTGATTATTCTCGAACCAAGGGGCACAGTCTTAAGAATTAGGGCCAGGCCTTTCAGATAAGCACTTCCCCATGCAAAGAAATGTTGAGGTTGGAAACTCTCTTCCTCAAACAGTGGTCAACGTTCACTCATTTTTAAATTTACATTGGAGTTAGGCATTTTATTCTTAAGCAAAAGTGTCAAGAGAATATGGTCAAGATTAGAGTGGTGCTGGAAAAGCCTGAAATGTCGATTTTCCTGCTCCTCAGATGCTGCCTGACCTGCTGTACTTTTCCAGCACCACTCTAATCTCCAGCATTTGCAGTACCCACTTCCACCTCAAGAGAATATGGGCCCAGGACTGGTATATGGAGGTAGGCAACAGATCAGCCATGATCTTATTGCATAGCAGAGCAGGCTGGAGGGGCTGAATGGCCTACTCCTGTTCCTCATGTTCCTATGTTGAGGGACATAAAAGTGGAACATGGAGAAATTTTATTGTACTCTATTTTTTGAAATGTAATACAGATTTAACAAATTATATAAATAAAGTATTGGGGCTAAAAGAGATAATCTAGCTCAGGAAAGATAGGGAATGAACTTGACAGTGTCTGGGCCTTGTGGATGACCAGAGAGCTGTCTAATCCCCAGGGACCAGAATTAGCCCCGCCTAAATAGGGATTCAACAGATGGTGACAACAGTGAAACGCGACCAGCTCTTCAATCTCATTCCTCAACACCACACCACAGACCAACCCTATAGTTTTGTCTATTAAATTGATTTGTTCCATGACTCTGTTGTGCAGTGTATCGTTGTGCAGTCTCTCCTGGCCGATAGAATTCGCATCCTTTTTTCCCTTTACGCTGAATTAATTCTTTAAAATTATGTATATTTTATATATATTATATACATAAAGACACATCAGTCCTAACTCTTTAGTCCATCTGTTGAAAGAATGCAGTTCTAAGATAATGTTTGGCGTTACAGGAGATCAAATATAGGAAACTGGGAGATTTCCTTTCAGAGGATTATAATTGTGGCGAGATTGATTCTGCACTGAGGGGGTAGAGCTCTTCAGGAGTGATTGGCTACTAAGGACTTTCTCCTCTGGATAACAGGTTACAGCCGATCGGATCGAAGCGCTGAGGTTGTGGCCTGGGTTTCAGCATGTGGGTTTTGTCTACTAAGGCTGAAAATCAAACACACAAGGCATTACAGAGTGGAACAGATTGCCGCAAAAAAAAAAGCGATGGAAATAATCCAAGCAGAATGTTAAGAGGGTGACAAAACAGAAATAATGGACCATTGGTGAGGGTACTGTGCTGGGGTTCAGGAAAGGCCAGCAGACAGGTCACAGTTGTCGAAGTGTAAAGAGAAAGCTTTCAGGCCGCTGGATGGACTGCTCGCTGGGTCGATCAATTTTGTCCGAAATTTACATTCCGCCATCAAGTGGTGTCAGAAGGTACCACAAATCTGCCTTCTCCAGCTCCCTTTGCTTGTCTTCTTAAGCTAAGTTGATCTCGAATATCTTTAATGTCCGCTCAGAGAGGTGTTACGGGGCAGAACATGGGGGCATGTAGGCACCTATTTACCCAACCAGCCCGGACAGAATGTCACATCAGCCGGAATGCTTGTGAAAAATCCGTATACTGGAACTCCAGCGCAGATGGTTTTCCAGTCCCACTCACTACCACATACGTAGATTTTTTTTAACACAAGTTTTCTACGAACAGGCTTGCCTTTAGTAAGGATTACAGAGCTGCATGTGAAGTTACACACCAGTGTTTTCAGACTGAAATAAACACACTGTAGACGACAACATACGAGCCCCACCTCCATATCGTCTTCCTACAACCAAGCAATGGCAATGTGAACAGCTCAAGTGTACTAAGTGCACATTGAGCAGTTAAACCAGAAGCCGCTGGAATACTGTGAGTTGTAACTTTCAATCAACCACCGCTTCTAGTTTTCCGCACACGCCCGCAACCAACACCAGCAACTCCGCAAAAGAAAACAAATGAATCCTGTTTTACCTTGTGTTTCATTTTGACGATCCTCCCAAGTGTCAGACCAACCCTCGGTCTGAAGGGTGCACTTGTGTTATGAAACGTATCACAAACGAGTCATTGCGAAAACGGAGAATGAGATTGTGGAAGAGTGGCCGGCTTGCATCGCACACTGGGTTGTCTGCCCGCCTCCTTCCCTCGCTGTCTCAGCTCCAGTTTACCAGGCACGCCCCCCCACCCCCAAACCCTGCATATCTGCATGATTTGTACAGCTCGGCTTCCTATTTGCTCAGGGTAAACTATACAGTTACATCGGCAAAAAGGTAATTCTTCAAAGTGACCAGCAAAGAGAGATTGAACAAGAAGATCATGAGCCTGTTGGAGGCTCCGAAGAGAAGGAACTCTTTGTCAGATTAGTCAGGCTTTAGTGATAATATTTTTAAAAAAAAATAAGCTCGCAGAGCGAGTTCTGAAAATCCAATTGTTGTGAACTAGCAACCATCAAATCGGCCTCCGAAAATGGATTAATTTCAAAGCCTCGTGTACACGACATGAAATTTCTCAAAAAAGAAACGTTTTCTGAATATAATCCCTCCTATTGACCTTCCCACTTTTAGTTTCAGTTCCGTTTCAGTATGGATTTCAAAGAAATATGACAGTGAGATTCCAAGGCGCTGAAGTTGCAAGAGACACTAAATGAATATTTCACGTCAGATTTAGCTGCGGAGAAAGAAGTGGAGTCTAGAGGATGCAGAGAAATAAACTTTGGTGCTTTAAAAACAGAAGAGGAAATTCGTGAAGTCTTAGAGACTATAAAGGTGGATATATCTCCCTAACCTGACCTAATCCCAGAACGTTGTAGGAAGTATGTGAGGAAATTACTAGACCCCTTGCAGAAATATTTGCATCATCTATAACTATGGTTGAAGTGTCTGATGACTGGAGGATCAAACAGGGGGGCTGGCAGAACGCAGCAAGCCAGGCAGCATCAGGAGGTGGAGAAAGTGGACACTGCAAATGCTGGAGATCAGAGTCGAGAGTGTGGTGCTGGAAAAGCACAGCGGGTCAGGCAGCATCCGAGGAGCCGGGAAATTGACTTTTCGGGCATAAGCCCTTCATCAGGAATGTGTGTGTGTTCCACCCTATTCATCAGCCCTCTTCTCCCCCCCCCCCCCCCCCACATTCCTGATGAAGGGCTTATGCCCGAAACGTCAACTCTCCTGCTCCTCGGATACTGCCTGAGAAGGTAGCTAGGAAGGCGATAAATGGATGAGGGTTGGAGGGTAGTGGTGATAGGTCAGTGGGGAGGGTGGAGCAGATAGGTGGGAAGTTAGATGGACAGGTAGGTAAGGTCAAGAAGACAGTGCTGAGTTGGAGGGTTGGATCTGGGATGAGGTGGGGGTGGGGGGTACATTTAGAAACTAGTGAAGTCAATGTTGATGCCAAGTAGTTGAAGGGTCTGAAGGTGGAAGATGTTGTGTTCGTTCTCCAGTTGGTAGATGGCTTTGGTATGGCAGTGGAGAAGACCCAGGACTTGCATGTCCTTGGGGAAGTGGGAGGGGGAGTTGAAGCAGTTGGACACAGGGATTGTTTGGTGCATGTGTCTCAGGGATGTTCCCTGCAATGCTCTACGAGTTGGTGTCCTATTTCCCTGATGTACAGGAGACCACATCAAGAGCAACGCACACAGTAGATGAGGTAGGTCGATGCGTAGGAAATGCTCTGGCAGATGTGAAAAGATCTTTTGGGGTCTTGGACAAAGATGAGAGGGGAGGTGTGGGTGCAGGTTTTATACCTTGTGTGGCAGGAAGGTAAGACGCTAGATTTGGAGAGTGGTTGTTGGGAGGGGTGTGTGTAGTGTGCAGACCTAATGAGTGAGTCATGGAGGGAATAGTCTCTGCAGAATGCACATAGGGTGGGGAGGGAAATATATCTTTGGTGGTGGGGTCTGATCGTAGGTAGTGGAAATGGTGGAGGATAATGCGCTGTATCCAGTGATTAGTGGGGTGAAGTGCTCCTTTTGGGAGCAGATACGGTGGAGGTTGAGGAATTGTGAATAAGAGATCACATTTTGATGGTGGGGCGACATTGGGAGGAGGTGTAGTTAAGATAGAAGTGGGAGTCGGTGGGTTTGAAATATATGTCCCTGTTGAGTCGGAAACAGAGATAGAGAGGTCCAGGAAGAGCAGGAATGTGTCAAAAATGGTCCATGTCAACTTTAGGTCAGAGTGGAAGATATTAGTGAAGTTGGTGAACTGTTGAATCTCTTTGTGGGAACCTGAGGTGGCGCAAATACAGTCATCAAAGTAGCAGAGGAAAAGGTGGTGGATGGTGCCAGTGTAACTGTGGAAGATGGAGAAGTTCACCTCCTGATGCTTCCTGGCTTGCGGTGTTCTTCCAGCCCCCTGCTTGTCTACTGATCTCTGGAGAGTGATTAATGTTGTACTTTTATTTAAGAAAGGTTGCGAGGAGAATCTGGGAAACCATAACAACCATGAGTCTGACTTCGGTTGTGGGTAATTGTTGGAGGTGATAATGAAAGATAGGATTTATGGACATTTAGAGAGATACAAATTAATTAAGGATAGTCAGCGTGGTTTTGTGGGAGGAAAATCGTGTCTCACAAACTTGATTGAGTTTTTTGAGTAAGTTACCAAAAAGGTTGATGATGACAGAGCAGTAGATGTTGTTTATTTGGATTTGAGTAAAGCCTTTGACAAGGTTCCTCATGGTAGATTAGTAAAGTGAGGTCACATGGGATTCAGGGTGACCTTGCCAATTGGATACGTAATTGGCTTAACAGCGGGAGACAGAAAGTAATAGTGGAGGGTTGCTTTTCGGACTGGAGGCCTGTGACCAGCCATGTTTCACAGGGATCAGTTCTGGGTATTCTTTTGCTTGTCATTTATAGAAATAATTTGGATGAGAAGATAGAAAGCATGGTTAGTAAGTTTGTAAATGACACCAAAGTGGATGGTATAATAGACAGTGAAGAAGAAGGTTATTTAAGATTACAAAGGGATCATGATCAAATGGGTCAATGGGCTGAAAAATGGCAGATGGAGCACAACGTGGATAAATGCAAGATATTGTGTTTTGGTACAACAAACAAGAATAGGGCTTATGCAATTAATGGTAGGGCCTTGGGTAGTTTTGTGGAATAGAGGAACCTAAGGGTGCAGGTACATAATTCTTTGAAGTTTGCATCACATATAGACAGGCTGATTTAAAAGGCTTTTGGTATGCTTGCCTTCATTGCTCAGTCCTGTGAATATAGAAGTTGGAACATTATGTTGAGGTCGTACAGGACTTTGGTGAGGCCTCTTCTGGAATACTGTATCTAGTTCTGGTCACCCAGTTATAGAAAGGATATTATCAAGATGGAGAGGGTTCAGAAGAGATTTCCCAGCGTGCTGCTGGGTGTGGAAGGTTTGGGTTATAAAGAAAGACTGGATAGGCTGCAACTTTTTTCACTGGAGTGTAGGAAGTTGAGAGGCGACCTGATATAACTTTATAAAATAATGAGAGGTATAGAAAGAGTTAATGGTAGTTGTTTTTTTTCTCCAAGGTGGGGAATTTCAAGACTAGGGGGCACATGTTTAAGGTGAGAGGAGAGAAATTTTAAAAAGACATAAGCGGCACATTTTTTAATTAGAGGGTGGTTTGATTGTAGAATGAACTTCCTGAGGAAGTGGTGGATGTGGTGCAATTACAATGTTTAAAAGACATTTGGATAGATCCATGAATAGGAAAGGTTTGGATGCTTATGGGCAAGGAGTAGGTAGATGGGACTAGTATAGTTTGGGATAATGTTCGTCATGAACTGGTTGGACCGAAGGGTCTGTTTCCGCAGTGTATGACTCTATCCACAGCTCACTGACAACAACAAGCCCTGGGAAGAAACTCATCACATATTAATATCCCTGCACATACAGCTGGCTCCACGAATTCCATAGAATCAACATTAGAATTACTCACATCAAGTTTGCTATCCAATATTCTGATACATATGCAACTCTAAAGGGAGTATAAGCGCAGAGGGATCTGTGTGGATAATTATTAAATGTTGCTGCAAAGATTGACAGAACAGTTAAAAAGTGTTCAGTATCTTATGCCTTAGAGTACAAGAGCAAGGAGGTCATATTGAAGTTTAATAGCATAGTGCCTGGTTATATGTTCTGCACTTTAAGATGGATCTGAAGATATTGAGGAGAATACAGAGGAAACAAAATGCTGTATGTAAGATGGGTTGGACCAATATGTGCTTTTTCCTTTTAGGAAAGCTTCACGAGAATGGTTCCTCAGATGAGGAACTTCAGTAAAGAAGATAGATTGTAGACATTATGACTGTTTCCCTTAAAAGCACGAAAGGAGATCTGTTGGCTGTACTTAAAAATCATGAGATATCTGTTAAAAATCACACAACACTAGGTTACAGTTTAACAGGTTTATTTGGAAGCACTAGCTTGCGGAGTGCTGCTCCTTTGTCAGGTGGTTTTGGAGTATATTCCACAGTCACCTGATGAAGGAGCAGTGCTCTGAAAGCTAGTGCTTCCAAATAAACACGTTGCACTATAACCTGGTGTTGTGTGATTTTTAACATTGTACACCCCAGTCCAACACCGGCACCTCCAAATCATGAGATACCTGTACACTATAGGTAGGGAAAAACTGTTTCTCTTCATGAAACAATCCCAAATGAGAGGGGAAAAATTGAAAGTAATTGGCAAAAGACACAAAAATTATTTGAGAAAAAGCATTTTTCACATGAAGAATGGTTCAAGTCTGGAATGCACTGCCTGATATTATGTGGAGGCAGGGAATTAAATTGTTATTTGAAAAAGGAACAATATGTAGGTTTAAGGAGAAAGGGCGTGAGAATTACACAGAATGAAGTGCTCATTTGGAGAATCAGTCCAAACATAACAGGTCAATTGGCCTGCTTTTGCACTTTTGAACATTTGATTGAACATGTTGAGAATGTAACAAGGGAGGTCAATGTGAGTAGCACTTTTGATATAGTCTGTATGGGTTTTAGCAATTCTCACAAGGTAGACGGATTAGAAAATGAAATGTAGTCCAAGAGAAGATTACAAGATGTATCCAAAATTTATCCAGTGGATGGAGTGAATTGTTATGATTGCTGGTGGTTTTGGGATTACAGAACTGCTCCATGTGGGGTTTCAGAGAGGTTGTTTTGGATTCCTTACTGTTCATGATATATATCAGTGATTTAAACATAAATGTGTATAAATAAGAAGTTTGCAGATGAAATGAAAATTCACCACGTGAGGAAAAAAAGCTGGAGACATATAGGAAAATATAAATGGACTTGTCAGGTGGGTAAAATAGTGGTGATTTGGAATTCAGTCTGGCTGAGTGTGAACAAACACATTACAAGAAATCAAACCAAGGAGTTTAAAAGAACAGACAAACATTGAAATGTATGCATACAGATCCCTGAAGGTAGATAAGGTAGTTAAGAAAGCTTACAGACTATTTTTCTTTATTCACCGAGGGCTGGAGTATAAGAGATGGAGATTATACTAGAACTATACAAAACAATAGTTAGACTTAAATCGTACACATAGTGACGGTCATCACATTGCAGGAAGGATGTGATCATGTTAGAGACAATATAGAAGAGATTTCTAAGGATCTTTCAAGAAATGAGAATTTTAGCTATTATGAAAGATTAGATAGATTTGGTTTGCTCCTTTAGTACAGTAAATGAGGAGTATAAAATTATGAGGAGACGTGACAGAATGAAGAGAAAGGACATATTTCCCATAGCAGACAGCTCAATAACCGTGGGACCAGATTTAAAGAATTTGGTAGAAGGATTAGAGGGAAGTTCTTTTTGTTTAGAGGGTACGAAGGATCTGAAATCCACTGCCTAAAAAGATCATAGTGAAATTTTGATCACTTTAAAAAGACATCTGGGCATTCACTGAGGTGCTGTAATCTATAAGCAAGAGCTGCAACTGGGCTTAGACTGGATAGTTGCTTTTTGGCAACATGGTGGGTTGAATGGCCTCCTCTGTGCCCTTAACTTTCTGTGTTTCTATGTAAAAAAAAACACTCCGCCTTTTCTTTGAGGTTTGGAAGAGTTCTTTGATTGGGTAGTTGAAGAATACCTCAACAGCTTTAGAAGCTCATCTGCTACGAATGAGACCAATCAGTCCATTTATTTTGTCTGTGCTTTATAATTAACACAGCAAACTACAAAAAACAATTCAACAAAAATATCAAGTTCACATTCTGAATACAGAACAATGAAGTTGTGAGAAGGTCAAAAGGCACAAGTCAGAGTCACGCAAGTTGCAGTAAATTCCCATTGGACTAAAATTATCTGAATGTGCTGTCCTCTAAAAAAAGATGTTGGGGAATCCCATAGTGAGGAACAGCATCACCCTCTGGAAAAGTGGCTAGATAAGAGTGCCTAAGCATGAGCAATTCTTTCACTTATCACTGACTTCACATATTAGCATGTCTTTATATGCGATTTAGGTTGTTGAACAATTAACTGCAATGTCAATATTTGTAACATTTGGGCAAGACCCAATTTGAGACTCAAAACTTCCACCAATAAATTTCTGTCTATAATTAATGGTATAGGTATATGCAGTAGTTTGGATACATAGGAATAGGAGTCGCTTATTCAGCCCCTCCAATATTTTCTGCTATTCTTTTAGATTTTGTCTGATCTGCAAGTTGTGGGTGGCACGGTGGCATAGTGGTTAGCAGCGCCAGAGACCAGGGTTCAATTCCGCCTCAGGCGACTGACTGTGTGGAGTTTGCACGTTCTCCCCGTGTCTGCGTGGGTTTCCTCCGGGTGCTCCGGTTTCCTCCCACAGTCCAAAGATGTGCAGGTCAGGTGAATTGGCCATACTAAATTGCCCGTAGTGTTAGGTGAAGGGGTATGAGTGGGTTGTGGGTCGGTGTGGACTTGTTGGGCCGAAGGGCCTGTTTCCACACTGTAAGTAATCTAATCTAAATCATCACTGCATTTACCTGCATATGTTCCATATTCCTTGATATGCTTTCCTAATAATCACCTATTAACCTCAGTATTGGTCATTTCAACTGACCGACTGTTCTGCTGACTTTGAAGCAATGAGTTCTAGATTTGCACTAGCCTTTGTTTGCAGATTTCATTCCTAAATGAATTCATTTTAATCTTAAGGTGATGCACTTTTGTCCTGTATGTTAATACTGAAGGAAATCATTTCTCTGGGCTGAATTTTTCCAGAACTTAAACAATAATGAGTCAGTTGGGAAAATACACAAGGTTGGAAAAATTAGATTCTAGACATTGACAAAAACGTTTGATTGTTCAGCCAAGGTTTGAATGACAAATGAGAATCTCCTAGTGAGCATTGGAGACCTGTTTAGGTACATTTATATCTGATTTGCATCTAATCTCACCTTGTTTATATGCAACCTATTCTTCCATACACTGGATAGAAACTAGGTGGTGGCAAGCCCCGACATGAAAGTAAAAGCGGGTAACTAGAGGTTCCTTGCCCATCTTTGCACTTTGGAGCACACCGACACCTTAGATTCATAAAATCAATACAGTACAGAAGAGGCCCTTTGGCCCATCATGTCTATACCACCAAAATACACTACTATCTGCACTTGTCCCACTTTCCATACTAGGCCTGTAGACTTGTTATAATGTTATACTGTATTGTTACTGCCAGACCAATTTACATGGCATCCATCCCACAGATTGGATCAGGGTGTATCTCAGGGGTCTTCTCTCGCTCACATGCCCTTCACTCACTTTTTGTCTACTTGAATGCATCCGAGTTGTCTGGCTGTTTGCACTTTGCCACCTCAGGCTTGGACACAGTATGTCAGTCACTCAAGGCACCAGGGAAAGGGGGGGGGGGGGGGGGGCTTGCATCAATACAATCCAGAGAATGAGCCATGATCCTGAAAGTTCAGTTCAATCAGTCTTAGTCAGCTGTAGGTCAATCAGAGAGCTATGCAGAGATCAGTCAAGGGTGTGTAGATTCATTAGTTGGGGATACCTTTACAAGTTGATCAGCGGATGGCCAACAATCAGTCTAGAGGGTCTGCCCACTAAAATTCAAGGACAGTGATCAAGGACCACTATTGTAGTTGTATAGTAGGAAAATCAGTTGTGGTAACTGAAGGCGGCATACTGGGATGCAAAGGAGATGATAATTGTGAAGGGGAGCAACTCAACATAAATGTGGGAGATGATAGAGCATGAGAGGGAACAGGATGCTGCACAGCTGGTTGGGGAGTGGGGGAGATTATCGATAGTTACCAACACCCTGCCTTTGTCTAAGCAATGTTTGTCATGATTAAATTGTATCCCTGGGACATAAGGGGTAAAATGGGGAGATGAGCAGTTAAATAAATGGGTTGTGTTGGATTGTGGGAAAGATCAAGGCCAGTGGGGTTGACAGGCTGGGCAAGGCAGCAAAAAACTTGACCCGTTGTGGGATGAGAGGGTCACCTAAGCTGAGCATGTGACTCACGCTGTGAAGGCCTGCCTGAGTTTCCTTCCAGTCTCACCCAAATTGTGATTGTGTAATTGAAATGGAAAATGGCTGCCATTGCACCTGGAGTGGCATTAAACAGACATCCACTCAGAGCATGTGAAAGAAACCTGTTATCACAAAATGCTGTACATGGACCTCATGCCTTGATCCGCTGTATTGATTAAAAAAACCTGGCACCAAATCATTCAACATTACAAATAAAATCCAATTAATGGCTGTGAGGCGCAAGTAATATCCTGTGGGCTATCACCTTCCAAAGTAGCAATCACTTTCCAAGGTTCCATAGCCTGCACTGAGTGCAGGAGTTGCTCAAGTCACATCTTGGAATGTGGAATGTCACCATCAACATTCCCTGTTATTTTTCTTGCTGCTGGGGAGCACTCTATGGTCCATGTGTGGCAGCAGTTTCTGGAAGCATAAGCAATGTGTCAACAGTCCAATGAATATACTGAGCCCCCCAGTGAATGTGTGGCCATGCAGTTAGTGGAAATGTTGATCTACACCATATTCAATTCTTGGTTACTGTTGGTTAGGGAGTGTGGAAAGAGGTCTTTATCATTGTTGCAACTAGTATAATTTCCTACCATGTGTACATCAAAAGGTTTGGATATCTGAATTAGGGCAACAATGTGCAAGGTTCATGCAGGCCTCCTTGCTGGGTCCCCCATGTTCCATTGCGGTCACTGCACTAAAGGCTGCAACACCAAAAGATAAGAAACACGTGTGCACAAGCTCAAGAGCAGCATCAACCACCGCCTTCTTAGCAGAGCTTCCAGCAATAGGTGACCTCATGATGCAGCAAAGATGCAGGCAAGCCACAGTTGAATGTTGTGCAGATGTCATGGAGGCTGTGGCTTTGATCAGAGTTGGAGGTCATTTGGTGCTGAGAATCGACAATGACATACTGTCTTCAGCTGGATTAACGAGAGCCACAAGATGTCTTCTCATCTTCAGCAGGTCATGTCTGGAGCTTTGTATCACTTCCATCTACACAGAAGATACTGCTTCATCCTCCAAATCTCTGCTTTGGCCAACTGGGATGCATGGTGGGGATCTGTGATAGATTCAGCATTGTAATGAGTAAATCATGAACATGTTCAGATGAACAGCATCTTCAGTATCTTATAGCAATATTGGGCAAAACATCACAGCCAGAACTTCACGAATCTTGTTCAATTGTATTGAGTTAGTCATTTTTCACCGACTCCAAATGTTTGATGCTCCTGAAGGGAGCATTCCCTGTATGATCCCAACTGTAAGTGCAGCTTAATAGTTTGATCTTCCAATGTGCTGAAGCCCTCAACACATCCAATACTGCCTCATTCAATCATGACAGTGTTTTATACTGGTATGGGTGCTAGGAAAGGATGACAAGCAGGAGTCTGGAAGAACATAGCAAGCCAGGCAGCATCAGGAGGTGGAGAAATCAATGTTTCATGTCTAACCTTTCTTCAGGACTGGATGTGGCTATGGGGAGAGCTGCAGATAAAGGGGGTGGCGGGGGCAGGGTAGTGAAGTGGGGACAGGTGAAGGCAGGTAGAGGGTACGACCTGATTGATCAATGGGGAGAGTGGAAGGGAGGGGGAGGGGCTGGGATGGGAGTCGGGGGATGGGAAAGGAGGTTACTTGATTTTGGAGAACTCAATATCGAGTCCTCCGGGTGATTGGCTTCCCAGGCAGAAGGTGAGGTGTTGTTCCTCCAATTTGCGGTTTTGTTCATTGTGGCAGTGGAGCAGGCGAAGGATGGTCAGGTTGGAAAGGGAGTGGGAAGGGAGAATTGAAATGGACGGTGACTGGGAGGTCAGGTTGGCCCCTGTGGGCCCAGCTGAGATGCTCGGCAAACCATTCCCTAATTTATCGTTCGGCCTCCCCAATGTAGAGAAGATCACATCTGGAGCACCTGATGCAGAAAAATAGGTTGAAAGAGAGGCAGGTGAACCTCTGTCTCACATGGAAGGACTGTTTGAGGCCCTGGATGGAGGTGAGGGGTTTGGTGTACCAGCAGGTTTTGCATCTTCTCCAGTTGCAGGGGAAGGTACCTGGCGTCAGGGTGGTTGGTCGGGGGGGGGAGTGGTGCAAACCAAGGACTGGCAAAGGGAATGGTTCTTGTGGAAGGGCAAGATGTTCTTGGTGTTGGGGTCTAGGAAAGGATAGCTATTGTGCAACAGAGTTAGAAAAGCATGTGATGCTAAGAATAGCTAGCCTCTCTATTTTATTCTTATAGTTATAGCTGAAATGATATCCCTTCACATAACTGATGATGAAAAGTGAATTTACAAATAAAATAATGCATTTACAATGGAGTGCCACCTGTGCCAAGTGTGTGCCCCTCATGAGATCTTCTTCTTCCTTTTCCTCCACCATGTGGTGGCACGATGGCTCAGTGGTTAGCACTGCTGTCTCATAGTGCCAGGGACCCGGGTTTGATTCCAGCCTTGGGCGACTGACTGTTTGGAGTTTGCACGTTCTCCCCATATCTGTGTGGGTTTCCTCTGGGTGCTTTGGTTTCCTCCTACAGTCCAGGTTAGGTGAATTGGCCATGCTGAACCATGATCGCTCCTGCAGGAACGCAGAAACATTCATGTCTCGCCGACTGAAAAAGTACCACTCTTCATTTCTCTGCAACTGTCAAGTTAAGCCCGCTGTCACTCTCGGTCGTTACAGACCACTCCTCCAGAACTGAAGGCATGGCGCTAGGGGATGCCAGGAGTCTTGACCCTAATCCAGGAGCCCTCTCCTTGCAAAGAGACAGAGCAGTGCCCAGGTGGCGCCCTCTGGAGGACGGAGAAGACCACACACACACTACTCTGCACTTTCCATTCAGGACACTGCTGCTCTTCGGATGCTGCCTAACCTGCTGTGCTTTTCAAGTGTCACACTTTTGATTCTGAGTCTCTTATCCACCCACTCCGAGTGTGGTCACAGCCATTTCTTTCCTGATTGTGCATTTTCAATTTCCATGACATGGACATGATGACAGTGACTGCTCTCCTGTGCATGGCTTCCATTTTTACCCTGAATGTGACAGTGTGTCCCAGTACATCCACACCCTCTCCCTCGTAGGCCATCCTGTTAACCAGACAAGCCTCCCACGTACCCAAGTCTCCATCCAACCTATCTGCAGGTAAATATATCTACTCACCTTTCCCAACCAGCTCCTGCTGTACAAGACAAACATGCCTAGAGTGGTTATTCATCGGTCCCTTCCTTTAAGTCAGGGTGCTCTGACTGTGGGTGACCATCCCCTTATATTACACACTTCCCAGCAATGCCTTACAGTATCCCCCATGCAAATCCTGCTGCTGCCTTCACAATCCCTCCGTTGGCCAGAGCCTGCAATTCTGAGTCCCAGCTACTAACCCTTCAGGGCTCAGTGCCACAGCAATATCTGATCTCACTTCCACTCCCACCATAACCCTCTTAGTTTCTGAGAATGGACCCCTGATAGACTAACCTTGGCCCAGTCATGACCAGATAACCTCACACAAGAAAGGCTCATACCCCTGATAGATATATATGCATCTTCCTGACTTTATTAGCCCTCGACTTGCCATTATGGATGGACCATGACCCACTGTCTGGACTCCAGATGCGTGGACCCCCTGATTGAGAACATACCAACTGGATATCTGATTGTGGCCCATTTTATGAATTAGAATAGGAATTTTCCCTTAACTTATTGTGCAGGGACCCCTTCATTGACAAGAGCCTTCATAGACTTCATTGAGTACTGCCCCACCTAGAGTTGAACACATGGCTGCCGACTTGCTGCACATATGGTGTATTTTTGTGTGAGCTGCTGGCACATGGTGCAAGTGGGAGATTGATGTAGCATGCTGCTGTACAGCAAGATATGTGCTGTTTTGACTGAGGGCTACTGAACGGAAAGGAAAGCTGCCTGTTTTTGTGACTGTGTAATTGACACAGCAAGGCCATATAGGGCAGCGAGGTTGTGAGCATGCAGGTTGGAGTCAAGTGAGTGAGTGCTCAGAAAGCATCAAATAAGCATCCGTTCGATACAGCCCAGTCCAAGTCTGTGAGCTGAGTGTCCCTTTCAATGCAAGTAGCTAGTGTAGCCCGCAAGGAAAGTTCCAGACCACATTGCTTGTGAATAGTAGAAGTGCACTGATGGCCATGATGGGTTGGCAGGTGCCAGATGCCAATGTGTGTGGAGGAGGGGGTGAGTGCACCTGGTGCATATTGGTCATGCTCTAAGCTGCAGCTTAGTCGTAGATAATATTGAGGTCATTTGGAGCATGCAGTGAATCAAATGCACCAGGCGCTCACTCTAATTTCCTTGCTGGGAAGCTGGATGTTAATGGACTGAATTGTGGCACTTACAGGGCATTTAATCCCCATCTCTTGGCATCTTGTATTGTCTGGAGACAATCTCACATACCACTTGTGAAATGAATAAAAGATTGAGGTGGAATGATCTCGCCAACAAGATTGGCCTTACTGACCTTCTTGTCTGATTCTGACACACATTGAGCCATAGAGTTTTAGAGCTATACAGCATGAAAACAGACCCTTTGGTCCAATCGTCCATGCTAACCAGATATCCTAATTTAATCTAATCCCATTTGCAAGCATTTGGCCCAAATCCCACTAAACCCTTCCTATTCATATACCCATCCAGATGCCTTTCAAATATTGTAATTTACCAGCTTCCACCACTTCCTCTAGCGGCTTATTCTATACATGCAACAGTCTGTATGAAAAAATTGCCTCTTAGGTCCTTAAATCTTTCTCCTCTTACTGTGGGAGGAAACTGGAACATACCTGCACAAAGATGGGGAGAATGCACACACTCCACACAGACAGTTGCCTGAGGCAGGAATTGAACCCAGGTCTCTGGTGCTGTAAGGCAGCAGTGCTAACCACTGTGCCACAATGACTATTACAATCATGATTCGGAGATGCCGGTGTTGGACTGGGGTGTACAAAGTTAAAAATCACACAACACCAGGTTATAGTCCAACAGGTTTAATTGGAAGCACACTAGCTTTCGGAGCGACGCTCCTTCATCAGGTGATTGTGATGAAGGAGAGTCGCTCCGAAATCACCTGATGAAGGAGTGTCGCTCCGAAAGCTAATGTGCTTCCAATTAAACCTGTTGGACTATTACAATCAGTGGGTGTCAATATTTAGAGATTAAGTCTTCTGCTATTACACAATGAATGTTCTTAATCTTATTAACTGGCTTCACTTAATGGATATTAACTAACCTTACATACTGAATGCTTCCAATATTGTTAAATGGCTCTACATAATGACTGCTTTTCCACCTTGTTAATCCATTACTCTTGCCTCCAGCACCCCATTGTTAACTGCAATTTCTTATTTGATCTCAGCTCAAAACTCAAAACATAACTCTTTCCCTACCTGCTCATACCTTTTACACATTCTCACTTCTAACAGGTTACCCCTGAGCCTCCAACGCTCCCAGGAAAATATCCCCAGCCTATTCAATGTTTCCCTGTAGCTCAAACCCTCTAACCATGACAACATATTGTAAATCTTTTCTGAACCCTTTCAAGTTTCACATCTTTCCTATAGCAGGGAGATCAGAATTGAACACAGTATTCCAAAAGTGGCCTAACCAATGTCCTGTACAGCTACAACATGACCTCCCAACTCGTATACTCAATGGTCTGACCAGTAAAGGAGAGCATACCAAACATCTTCTTCACTATCCTGTCTACCTGCAACTCCACTTTCAAGGAAATATGAACCTGTACTCCAAGGTTTCTTTGTTCAGCAAAACTCCCTGGGACATTACCATTAAGTGTATAAGTCCTGCACTGATTTGCTTTTCCAAAATTGTACCTCATATTTATCTAAATTAAACTCCATCTGCAACTCCTTGGCTGATCGTCCCGTTGTACTCTGAGGTAATCTTTTTCATTGTCCACTACAGCAACAATTTTGATGTCATCTGCAAACTTACTAACTATACCTCCTATGCTCACATCCAAACCATTTATATATATGACAAAAAGCAGTGGACCAAGCGTTGTTCCTTGCCACATGCTGCTCATCATAGGCCTCCAGTCTGAAATGTAACCCTCCATCATCACCCTCTGTCTTCTACCTTCGAGCTAGTTCTGTATCCAAATGGCTAGTTCTCTCAGTATTACATGTGATCTAACCTGGTTAACCAGTCCATCATGTAAAATCTTATCAAATGCCTTACTGAAGTCCATATAGATCATGTCCACCTCTCTGCCTTCATCAATCGTCTTCACTCCTTCTTCAAAATATTCAATCAAGTTAGTGAGACACAACTTCCCACGCATAAGCCATGTTTACTGTCCTAAATCAGTCCTTGCCTTTCCAAATATATGTAAATTCTGTCCCTCAGGATTCTCTCCAACAACTTGTCCACCACGAATGTTAGGCTCACCAATCTATAGTTCCCTGGCTTTTCCTTCTCACCTTTCTTAAATAGTGGTACCACATTAGTTAACCTCCAGCCTTCCAGCACCTCACCTGTGGCTATTGATGATATAACATTCTATTACTCTTATTATATCCCACATTGCTCAGATCCCTATAAAATTCCATCTCAGGATTCTTGATGTTCACAAGTCCCTCTTTATGCATAAGGTTTCAGAGGACAAATAAGAATTTCACTAGTGAGCAACGAGAAGCCTATTTGCATGTATTAACATGTCATTATTCACTAACCTTGCCTAATTCAAATGTGGATGATCAGATTGGGCACCTGGCTGCTGCAACACATTGGCATCTTCCTTGGCATCTACCTTGGCCACCATTTCCCAACAGTCAGGGCAGCACAATGGCTCAGTGGTTAGCTCTGCTGCCTCCCCCTACAGTGGGAAATTGCTTTAAACCATTACTTAGGATTTTATCAAGGCACTTAGACAACAGTGGGAGAATCAAAATCAGTCAGCGTGGATTTACAAAAGGAAAATCATGCTTGACAAATCTACTGGAATTAGAACGGTGGCACAGGGCGGCACGGTGGCACAGTGGTTAGCACTGCTGCCTCACAGCGCCAGAGATCCGGGTTCAATTCCCACCTCAGGCGACTGACTGTGTGGAGTTTGCACGTTCTCCCCGTGTCTGTGTGGGTTTCCTCCGGGTGCTCCGGTTTCCTCCCACAGTCCAAAGATGTGCAAGTCAGGTGAATTGGCCATGCTAAAATTGCCCGTGGTGTTAGGTAAAGGGGTAAATGTACGGGAATGGGTGGGTTACGCTTCGGCGGGTCGGTGTGGACTTGTTGGGCCGAAGGGCCTGTTTCCACACTGTAAGTAATCTAAAAAAAAATCTAAATCTAGAACATAGAACCTAGAACTGTACAGCATAGGGACAGGCTCTTTGGCCCATGATGTTGTGCCGAACATGATACCAAATTAAACTAATCCCTTCTTTCTGCCCTTGGTCCATATCTTTCCAATCCTTGCATATTAATGTGCTTATTATGTACTCCACAATCATCCGATGAAAGAGCTAGTGTTTCCAATTAAACCTGTTGGACTATAACCTGGTGTGGTGTAATTTTTAACTTTGTACACCCCAGTCCAACAACGGCATCTCCATTTATAACATTCTAACAGGACTTAAACAGGTTAGTTGTACAATGGATGTTCCCAATGTTAACAGTATCAAGAACCAGGGGTCACAGTTTAAGAATAAAGGGTAAACGTTTTAGGGCTGAGACAAGGAGATATTTCTTCACCCAGAGACTGATAAGCCTGTGGACTTTTCAGCCACAGAAAGTGGTTAAAGCCTAAACTTTATGTGCGTTTAAGAAGGCGGTGGATATTGTTCTTAGGGCGAAAGGGTTCTAGTGATCCAGCTGGAATGTGGGATTAAGCTATTGAGCGGGATGATCTACCATGATTGTAGTGAATGGTGGAATAGGCTCGAGGAGTTCAATGGCCTATTTCTGCTTCTATCTTCTATATTTTCTATGTTTCTGTCTTTCCTTGTCTTTAAGCCTGGTAGCTTATCATGGTTGATCAGTTAAGAGGGTGGACATGTTGCTGCACAACATTGAATTACATCAATGCCACACAGCTTATGTGGCACTTGACAATGAGCCTTACTTGGTTTCTGGGACATGGAATTCTCAGAACACATCATGAGTGATCACAATCTTCTCTTGCTAGGACAAGGACTCTCTCCTCTCTAGGATGACCAGATTAATATTAGGTACTCCATCTCCCATCTTGCCCTCTCTGCCTAATTGAGGTTCATTTTATCCTACAATGAAAGAAGGGCATAAATGAGTGAGATGAAAGCTGCTAATGTCGATGCAAGTTTGGAAAGACGGTGAGATGACTCGAGCGAGTGAGTAAGAAGCGCAACTGACTTGTAATCTGGGCAAATGTGCTGCATGAAAATCATTGAGAGAGGATGCTTTATGCAACAATGCGAGCTGTTGTGGTTCTGTTCGCCGAACTGGAAGTTTTTGTTGCAAACGTTTCGTCCCCTGGCTAGGCGACATCATCAGTGCTTGGGAGCCTCCTGCGAAGCGCTTCTTTGATGTTTCCTCCGGTGTTTATAGTGGTCTGTCCCTGCCGCTTCCGGTTGTCAGTTTCAGCTGTCCGCTGTAGTGGTTGGTATATTGGGTCCAGGTCGATGTGTTTGTTGATGGAGTTTGTGGATGAATGCCATGCCCCTAGGAATGGTGAGTTGTTGTCTGAGCGTGGCTGTTGGTTTGTGTGCCGTTATGAGTCCTAGGGGTCGCAGTAGTTTGGCTGTCAGTTCTGAGATGCTCCTGATGTATGGTAGTGTGGCTAGTCCTTTTGGTTGTGGTATGTCCTCGTTCCGTGGTCTTTCTCTTAGGCATCTGTTGATGAAGTTGCGCGGGTATCCGTTTTTGGCGAATACCTTGTACAGGTGTTCCTCTTCTTCTTTTTGCAGTTCTGGTGTACTGCAGTGTGTTGTGGCCCTTTTGAATAGTGTCCTGATGCAGCTTCGTTTGTGTGTGTTGGGGTGGTTACTTTCATAGTTTAGGACATGCTAGCCTTAATGGGAGGTGGGTGTAGTCATGGAATTAGAGTGAATGAAAGAAAATAGCAACACTTACCCTTGCAGAGTGCAGAAGTCATTAACCTTTTTCCCTGCATTGCCTTGTGTTCCTTTGCTCCATAGACCCTGCACTAAATGGAATGGCAAATTTAGAGTCTAGATTAGAGTGGTGCTGGAAAAGCACAGCAGGTCAGGCAGCATCCGAGGAGCAGGAAAAATGGCGTTTCCTGCACCTCCAGACTGATGAAGGGCTTTTGCCCGAAATGTCAATTTTCCTGCTCCTCGGATGCTGCCTGACCTGCTGTGCTTTTCCAGCACCACTCTAATCTAGACTCTGATTTCCACCATCTGCAGTCCTCACTTTTGCCTGGAATGGCAAATTCAGACCAGGATGACTGGGCTTGCTGCTACAATCTCGTCTGCCACATGTGAGCAAAGAGAGTAGCTCTCCTCTCCACCAGCACCTCTCGGTCCTGTCAGCAAAATAGGGTGTTAATTATCCCCTATCAGCATCTCCTTGTAATTCTTTCCACACTAACACTGAGAAGCAATTCCTGCCTTACAGCATTTGACCTGAGGGTGCATGGCTGGAATTTAAATCAGGTGCCAGCACTAGGAAGCAGTGAACACTTCCACTGGTGAGTGCAAGGTAGCCTGAGACGTGGTGCATATGTTGTGAAAGTAGTAACATAACATTGTGCAAGAAAAGTTACTAGAGGCCCTGGCAAGAAACTCTCCAAAAAATTCCTTGACATCGACACTTAGCCAAATTTTGGGAAAATTCTGCCCCTGTTTTCTTTCATTTATTTTATAAATTTAACAGTTGAAGAGCAGCCCCTGAGTATGAATCTTTAATTTAATGCACATTATTGCACTTTAGTACTGAAGGTTCAAGATACCCATCAGGGACCAAGAGTTCAAAGTAAATTCAATGACCCCGAATTCTATAGGCTGCATTTGTATTGAGTTATGGGCTGTCAGTTTCTAAGAAACAAATGAATGGCAATCTAACATAAGAAAAAACAAACTCTGGAAGCTAAAGGGAAATTAGATGGGGCCACTGATTTATTGGTTAATCTCAGTTCTTCTACATTCCCAATTTTGAGTCATGCTTGAAGAGTGCAAAGAACTTCATCCTGTGGTGTCATGCATTATCTGAGCAAATGAACTGCAAGCGTGACTGACAGGAGCACAAATGTACAGAACGTCTCTTTTCTATTAATGAGGCACTTATTAACATGATATAACAGGAACAAGAAAGCATCAGTCAGCCATTTGTGTACAATTTGATTTTAGCGACAGTAACACTAATGCCTCTGGTATGTTGAAATTAATGGATTATGCTGTAACTGTAATGGTAGTAACGATGCCTGCTTTTCTTAGTTTCTCTCCCCTATGTTGCTATTATCTCTAAATACCAATGAGAAGATACAATTTTCATTTACAGAGTGCCTCCCATAAATACAAATAATTTTTTCTATTATTATTATACATTATTTTTCAATTGGGATTCTTCTCTTGATGGCAGAGCTTGTCCCTCAGAAACCATCTCTATCTTGACTAACTTTCTAATTTCAGCTTCATCTTATGTGCAGTCCAGAGTCCTGACATATTTCATATTTGTTAGGGGGAGAATTCCAATAGTGTTGCTCTGGGAATAGAGCTATGCTCCCCTGCAACAGATTAGGGAGGTGCAGCACCTTCAAATGCCAGGCACACACATACACACACACACACGCAGGCACGTACTCACGCACACGCGTGCACACACACACACATGCAGGCACGTACACATGCACATACACACACACAGGCACATATAAACACACACAGGCACATACTCACGCACACGCGTGCACACACACACACATACACATAGGCACATCATATACATACACACACACAGACAGGCAGGTACACACACACGTATTTCTACACACATACACACACATGCACACACACAGGCATGTACTCATGCACACAGACACACAGAGACACACATGAACACAGGCACATATGCACACGCGCACGCACGCACGTACACACACATAATGTTTGCTCCACTATCTCACCAAAGACCTCACCCAAGACCAATATCTTCAGTAATTAAGTGTATAGGACCAACCATTAAATTGCTGGCTCCAATGCCCATTCCACCTAGGAGCAATATGTTATGCCAATTTCTTGTTCCAACTGTCATTTCTATTGGTGTGAACTGAGGAAAAATCTTCTGGGGACCTGGGCCTCATTTTTGATTTCTGAGAAGGAGACCAAGGGGAACTCATTGTCAGCACAGACTAATGATGTATTCATGTCCTGAATATTTCTTTGCTGCAATCCTGCACCTCATCATTTTTTCTAATAATGAGTTTCACTTCAAGTATCTGCATCTGTTTATTTCTCTTCATCTGGCTGTCCCTACCACTCCATAGATACATTGTTATATGAATTCAAGCTCTCACACCTCTAGCCTGTGAAATTTACTTAGGCCTATAGGATTTCAGTGATCACAGGTTTTTCATTGAGATTTGTTCTGCCTGTAAGGAGTCTAAGAGAGAAACAGAGGAAATGAGGCTGTTGTGCTGCAAAAATGATGAAAACAACTTGAGGACACTGGTAATAATCATCTCTCAGAGTCTGAAGAAAAGCAAATCATGGCAGGCAGAAGGGATTAGGTTAATATGGCATCATGTTTGGTACAGCATTCTGGGCTGAAGGGCCCATTCCTGTGCCGTATAGTTTTATGTTCTATGTTGTATGTACATGAAAGTGATGATGCTGAATGCATGTATGACAGTATGAAGATAAAGAAAAATATAACTTTATTTTGTGGTATCTTTACAGGCATTATGGCTGACGACTGTTCACAGAATGAAGACTACTTAAGTCTGAAGCACTTGTCTGCCAAGATAAGACTTGGCTAAGTAGTAGTCTGGCCCATTGCAGATGGCAGCAGGAATCTGTGGCATGCTTAAGCAACAGCATAGGAATGTGCACAAGAGCCTGATGGCTGACAGCTTTTCATCCACAGAGTAACTCTTCAATGTTGATACATTTACTGTTTTGATTCTTTATATATTATCCACATGATTATTTCAGAGTTATTATTTTCATAAGTTTGAACTCATCCCTGGGAGAACATTGTGACGTGGTCAAAGGATTTGCAGATTGATTAACAGTGTGACATATCTGAATGCTCCTTTCAAGATTATAATTGTCTTACACCATGTAATTGTTAGTTCAATACGTAGAAATGTTCTATGGTCTCCCACAACTTACATTGTGAAGGGGTGGTGTGGAAGGGAAGAGTTATGGGTGTGGTCAACTAGACCCACCAGATGTGAGTATCTGAACAGATGTTGATGCAGAATTCAGACTGGGATTGGTATGAGGCAAGATTCAAGCCTTCTATCTTTTGACTTAGATGTGGGAATGCTATCCCTAAGCCAAAGTCTGGTTCCAGTAACAAAATGAAGTCCTGAGACAAGAAGACGTCTTTTCAGACACTCACTCATCCAATAATTATAATGGATAATCACCTTGTTATCATGGAGTAGTGATGTTGATACAGATTCAAATAGCCACCATTCATTTTCTTTTTTGATGTAAAAGTAAATGGAGAAAAGGATGTTCTAATCGCAGGGCTGATTGACATTCTCCTTACGAGAAGAGGTCAAGCAATACAAGGAAAGAAATTGAATAGGCAGATAAGCAATTTCAGATCAATAGATTTCTCCATGGAAAATAAAAATATTCTGATATTAAATGTTCTGAAGCAAATTATCAATTGTTGTTCTTGGAAAATCAGCTCAGATCTCATAAATACTGATCTAGATATACCCTTCATACATACTGTAACTAACATTCAGACCACTCCATACTGTTAACTAACATACAGACTCCTCCATAATTTCTGTAACTGATATATAACCCCTTCCATATATCCTTTAACTGGTACACAGCCTCCTCCAAATATACTGTAATGGATATACTATCCCCTTCATATATATTGTAACATGTACAGCCTCATCCATATATACTGTAACTAATGTGCAGCAATCTCTGCATATTCTATAACTGAAAAACAGTCCCCTGTATGAAGGGGTCTGTAGTTACGTTGCAGAATGTTTTGAGGGGTTTGTACATTTGATTTTAATGCATATGAGGTAAAGTTGCCATAGTCCCAGAGAATCATATGGTTGTTAACCTCATCAGCCGTCTCCAATCATTCTGCAACAGATCTACAGGCCCCTTCATACGTATGTGCCCCATATACAGCCAGTGCTGTATTACCATGATCCATATGTGACCTCTTCAATACACATTAACCCACATAAGGGTGGTATGGTGGCTCAGTGGTTAGCACTGTTACCTCACAGAGCCAGGAACCCGGGTTCAATTCCCACCTCGGACAGACTGTCTATGTGAGTTTGGCCATTCTCCTCACATGGATTTCCTCCGGGAGCTCTGGTTTCCTCCCACAATTCAAAGATATGCAGGTTAGGTGAATTGGCCATGCTAAATTGCCCGTAGTGTTAGGTACATTAGTCAGGGGTAAATGTAGGGGAATACGTCTGGGTGGGTTGCTCTTTGGAGGGTCAGTGTGGACTTGTTGGGCTGAAGGGCCTGTTTCCATACTATAGGAAATCTAATCTAATCATACAGCTGTATAAATTATACAATATATATATAAACTACAATATAGTTTCAGGAACGGTTTCATCAGATTTGAAAATAGTGAATGTGACCCCATTAAGAAGGGATGGAGACAGAAAGCAGGAAACTATAGGCCAGTTAGCTTAACATCTGTAATAGGACAAGTGTTGGAATATATACTTAAGGAAGTTACAGTGGGGCAATTGGAAAATTGCATTTAATCAGTCAGAGCTACATGATTTTGTGAATGGTCTGTATTCAATAGCTGGTAAATAAACCATTCACAAATATATTGCAACTCATACTTAATCACCTATATACACATTGTAACCCATATACAGTTAGTTATGTATATACAGTAATCTATGTACACTCATTTCTCTATATACTGGGTGCTACATATACCCTTTTTCATGGATATCATGACTCATACAGAGTCTTTACATTCTGTGTATTATATATAGGTATCTCTGTACATTCTGAGCTTGGTTTTAATTCTGTATAAGTGGTTTTGAATGGGTTAACTGTGTCCTACATACAACCACCCCTGTGCATACTGTATCCCATGCATGGTCACCTCTATACACCATGTAACCTATATGCAGCCACCTTAGTAATTTACAGTCCATACAATTCATACAAAATGTAATATGTCCTTGAGTTGATAAAAGAAAGAGCATTGTAAAACTCCTATTTCAGGAAGTGATGCCCCTTTTAAAGCAGATTCACCACCTAATCACAGAAACAGTGTTCCTGATTGGCATCTCCTGACTGTGTCTGCTCTATTACCGTTATTTTCCAGTATAAAAGTTAGCTTTTTGATCTTTTTGTCGCTATTCTATAGTACCTCTTCCTGTTTCTAATGAATGGCATTTCCTTGTCTAGTGTCATACATTTACGTGGAGCACTTAAACTACAGCTCACTTTCACTCATGCCTATTTTAATTATACTGCTCCTTTCAGACTCCTCTGAGAGTTGTCTCTTCATTGACCTCAGCCCTGATCTTTGACAATTGCAACCATATTTCAAGAAGGGAAAACAGAGCATTCCATTGATTCCATGAAGGGTGAGCCAGATTGCTGTGGTCAACATTTGCAAACTCTGTAAAGGATTCCAGAGCTGTCAGTTCAGTAAAGATGCACCAGGAAAATTTGCAAAGTAATAAAGGATCGCTGCACCTCTGGGAAAATCCTCTTGGGTTTATGTCTGGGTGCATTGTTTTGCTGGGAGAGAAAAGGAGGAATTGAAAATAATAACAAGGGGAAGGATACGGAGAAAATTATTAGAGCTAAAAGTTGCCAAGTCCCCTGGTCTTGATGAACTTCATGCTAAGGTCTTGAAACAGTGGCTGCTATAGGAGTAGAGGCTCTAGTTTTAATTCAGGAAATAATGAGTTTTGAGAAGATTTGTAGCTCAGGTTGAGGTACTGGATGTAGGTTTGCTAGCTGAGCTTGGAGGTTCATTTCCAGATGTTTCATCACCATTCTAGGTAACACTTTCAATGGGCCTCCGGGTGAAGCTTACATTCATACAAAATGTAATATGTCCTTGAGTTGATAAAAGAAAGAGCATTGTAAAACTCCTATTTCAGGAAGTGATGCCCCTTTTAAAGCAGATTCACCACCTAATCACAGAAACAGTGTTCCTGTTTGGCATCTCCTGACTGTGTCTGCTCTATTACCGTTATTTTCCAGTATAAAAGCTTTTTGATCTTTTTGTCGCTGTTCTATAGTACCTCTTCCTGTTTCTAATGAATGGCATTTCATGGGTGACGAAACGTCTGCAAATGAACCTTCCAGCTCAGTGAGCAAACCTACATTCAGAATTCAGGAAATGTCTCATCAGATTGGAAAATCGTAAGTGTGACTTCTTTAAGAAGGGATGGAGACAGAAAGCAGGAAACTATAGCCCAGTTAGCTTAACATCTGTCAGAGGGAAAGTGCTGGAATACATACTTAACAAAGTTACAGTGAGGCACTTGGAAAATAGTATCTATTCAGGCAAAGTCGTAATGATTTTGAGATAGGGAAATCATATTTGACTAATTTAGTAGAGTTCTTTGAGGAAATAACAAACAACATGGTTAAAGGCAAACCTGTGAATATGCTGTACTTAGATTTCCAGAAGGCAATTGACAATGTACCACATTAAAGATTACTCCACAAAATAAAGTTGCAGATATTGGGGTTACCTTTTAGCATGGATAGAGGATTGATTGGTTGACAAGAAACACAGAGTAGACAGAACTGGATCATTTTGTGTTTGGAACCATGTGACGAGTGGAATGTCCCAGGTATCAGTGCTAAGGTCTCAACTATTTAAAATTTAGGAAAAAGTGAGGACTGCAGATAGAGTCATAGAGCCATAGAGATGTACAGCATGGAAACAGACTCTTCGGTCCAACCTGTCCATGCCGACCAGATATCCCAACCCAATCCAGTCCCACCTGCCAGCACTCGGCCCATATCCCTCCAAACCCTTCCTATTCATATACCCATCCAAATGCCTCTTAAATGTTGCAATTGTACCAGCCTCCACCACATCCTCTGGCAGCTCATTCCATACACATACCCCCCTCTGCGTGAAAATGTTGCCCCTTAGGTCTCTTTTATATCTTAGCCCTCTCACCCTAAACCTATGCCCTCTAGTTCTGGACTCCCTGACCCCAGGGAAAAGACTTTGTCAACTTATCCTATCCATGCCCCTCATAATTTTCTATACCTCTATAAGATCACCCCTCAGCCTTCGACGCTCCAGGGAAAACAGACCCAGCCTGTTCAGCCTCTCCCTATAGCTCAAATCCTCCAACCCTGGCAACATCCTTGTAAATCTTTTCTGAACCCTTTCAAATTTCACAACATCTTTCCGATAGGAAGGAGACCAGAATTGCACGCAATATTCCAACAGTGGCCTAACCAATGTCCTGTACAGCCACAACATGACCTCCCAACTCCTGTACTCAATACTCTGACCAATAAAGGAAAGCATACCAAATGCTGCCTTCACTATCCTATCTACCTGCGACTCCACTTTCAAGGAGCTATGAAACTGCACTCCAAGGTCTCTTTGTTCAGCAACACTCCCTAGGACCTTACCATTAAGTGTATAAATCCTGCTAAGATTTGCTTTCCCAAAATGCAGCACCTCACATTTATCTGAATTAAACTCCATCTGCCACTTCTCAGTCCATTGGTCCATCTGGTCCAGATCCTGTTGTAATCTGAGGTAACCCTCTTTGCTGTCCACTACACCTCCAATTTTGGTGTCATCTGCAAACTTACTAACTATACCTCTTATGCTCACATCCAAATTATTTATGTAAATGACAAAAAGTAGAGGACCCAGCACAGATCCTTGTGGCACTCCACTGGTCACAGAAGTGAATCCTTCTCCCATACACCTGCTCCTCAGCCATGCATTCATCTGCTCTATCCTCCTGTTCCTACCCTCACTAGCTCGTAGCACTGGGAGTAATCCAGATATTACTACCCTTGAGGACCTCCTTTTTAAATTCCTGCCTAACTCTCTGTAATCTCCCTTCACAATCTCAACCTTTTCCCTTCCTATGTCGTTGGTTCCAATGTGGACAGTGACCTCTTGCTGGCCCCTCTCCCCCATGAGAACATTCTGCACCCTCTCTGAGACATCCCTAAACCTGGCACCAGGGAAACAACACACCATTCTGCTTTTTCTCTGCTGGCCACAGAAACGTTTGACTGTACCTCAGACTACAGAATCCCCTAACACAATTGATCTCTTGGAAGCCGACGTACCCCTCGTTGCATTTGAGCCAGTCTCAATACCAGAAACTTGGCTGTTCGTGCTATGTTCCCTTGAGAATCCATCACCCCCTACATTTTCCAAAACAGCATACCTGTTTGAAATGGGTAAATCCACAAAAGACTTCTGCCCTAGCTGCCTACCTCTCTTACCCTTCCTGGAGTCATCTATGTGACTGTATCTGAGACTTTCTCCCCTTCCTATAACTGCCATCCATCACATACTGTTGCTGTTGCAAATTCCTCATCGTTTCTATTTGTCTTTCCAACCGATCCACTCAATCTGATAAGATTCGCATCCAACAGCATTTAAGGCAGATATAATCCGCTGTAACCCTTAACCTCTCTTTAAACTTCCACATCTGACAAGAAATACATCTCACTGCAAAGGCCATTTTTGCTCCTTCACAATCCTCAGACCCAGAAAAATAACACCGTCTTATTCCTCTACAAACACTGCACCAGATTAAATTAATAGTTATGGCTTATATTTTAAGTTTAATCAAGAGACTTATCTCCAAAAACATATAATCAAGAATGAACCCATACAACCTTTCTCTTGGACGGACTTAAAACAACAATTAATGCTGAAGATCAGAGTTGAAGAGTGTGGTGTTGGAAAAGCACAACTAGTCAGGTAGCATCTGAGGAGCAGGAGAATCGATGTTTCGAGCATAATCTCTTCATCATAAATTTATCCCAATTACTTGGATGAAGGAAATATAAATATGATAGCTAAATTCATGTATTAGGTAGGCAGGTAACATGAAGTCAAACTGTGGCAGGAGGGAGTGATGCAGTGGTAGTGTTACTAAAATGATAATCCATATCGCCAGGCTAATGTTGTAGGGCCATGAGTTCAAAATCTAGCAGGCAGATGGTAAAATTTGAATTCAATTAAATCATAGCACACATCAGACTTTGTCATCACATGGGCTGCTACCACCAAACCCAGTGCCAGCTCGCTGCTGAGGTTTTCCAACCATTTCTGTTTTTGTCAGCTGCTAATGTTTCCCATTAGCAACAGTTGATTCCCCCAGGTTGAGCTTTGTCTGCACAACTGCTGTTCTCTGTCTCTAGGCTCCATCTCCACCTGTTGTTTCCTCCTCACCCATGCCTATTTTCCCCACTCCATCTTCAAACTATATGCCCACCATTTCCAAACTAAAATTAGTTCTGAAGCAAGGTCACTGGACCTGAAATGTTAACTCTGCTTTGTCTTCACAGATGCTGCCAGACCTGCTGAGGTTTTGCAGCGATTTCGGTTTTTGTTTCTGATTTCCAGTACCCACAGTTCTTTGTTTTTTTTAAATGCTGGAACACTGACTGTTCCACCCCCACCACCACAGCAAAATCTGGGCCAGTCTTCCAGTTGAGCCTGATTTATAAAGCTTTAGCATAGCCACGTTGCTTTCAAACTCTCTGCCTTTATATTTATAGAACTTATGATCTTCCTTATACTTTTATAACAGCCAGATCAAGTTTCTCTGTGGCTTTCATATATTTTTGTGTGGAGATCCCCATGTCCATCTATTCTTGCAATTGCTTTAGAATTGTTCCAATTTATTTATGTTGCTTTAAATTACTCTTTCTTCCAAAGGCCTCATTTCACACTTCTCTGGGTTAAACTTCATCTGGCAGGGGTCTGCCATTTTGCCAATCTGCCTTATGATTGTGACATAAACCATTGTCATGTATATGCATATAGAAAGGCAATAATAAAGTGATTAGCTGAATGATAGAGACCCAGAAAGAACATGTATTTTTAAAACCCACATTTAATTATAAGCCATACCAATTTGCTTTCATTATTTGTGGCAAGATGAAAGCAAACATACTCTGTGTCCTACATAAATGGATCGGAATTTAAGGATGTGGAATTCCACTGACATGGGAAGTGGCCCTACAAAAAGTGAATTCATTGGTGGTCATCTTCCAAGATTCTTTAGATTCTAGATCATTTCCTACAGATTTGATAGTAGCTGATGTAACCCCAATATATAAAAAGGGAAGTAGAAAGAAAACAGGAAACTTTGGACCAGTGAGTTTGACATCAGTAGAAGAAAGTAGTGGGAAGAGGCTTGAGTCAATTATCAAGGATTGTATAGCAGAGCACTTATACAATATGCATGGATCTTCAAAATGTGAATCATGTTTATAAATGTACTGGAATTCTTCAAGGATGTGATTAGTGGGTTTGATCAGGGGAGCCAGTGGATGTTGTTTATTTGAACATTCAGAAGGCTTTTGACAAAGTCCTACCTAAGAGAATAATGTGTTAAATCAAAGTATACAACGTAGTGGGTTGAGATGACAGCAAGTTAATTAGCTGACACTAATCAAAGAGTAGGAGTCGATCAGCTTTTTTATGAACTGCAAGTAGTGACTAGTGCAGTACTGCAGGGATCACTATTAGGACCCCAGCTATTCACAAAGTATACTCATGATTTAGGTGAGGAAACTCAATGTAATATCTCCAAATTTACAGATAATACAAAGCTGAGTGGAAGAGTGAGCTACAACGAGCATCCAGGAATTGTGAAGTATGATTTGGACAGACTGTGTGAGTGTGAAAATGCATAAAAGATGTAGTATAATATAGATCAAGGTGAGGTTATCCACTTTAGTAGCTAAAAATAGGATGGCAGATTATTGTTTGAATGGCTGTAAATTGAGACAGGTAATAAGTCATAAGTCATAGAGTCATACAGCATGGAAACAGACCCTTTGGTCCAAACTGTCCATACTGAACATAATCCCAAACTAACCTAGTCCCACATGCCTGCCCCTGGCCCATATCCCTCCAAACCTTTCCTATTCATGGATTTATCCAAATGTCTTTTAAACATGGGAACCTAGACTGTAGCTTTAGGGTGCAGGACCTGGAGTGTAGGGAGGTTAGGAACATGGCATCAATCTCAAAGGAGGGTGCCTGTAAACAGGAAAGTGTCTTGAAGTGTGTATACTTCAATGCAAGAAGTATACGAAATAAGGTAGGTGAACTTGCAGCGTGGGTTGGTACCTGGGATTTCGATGTTGTGGCTATTACGGAGACATGGGTAGAACAGGGACGGATTGGCTGTTGCAGGTTCCAGGATTTAAATGTTTTAGTAGGGTCAGCGGTGGGTGTAAAAGAGGGGGAGGTGTGGCATTGCTTGTCAAAGATAGTATTACAGCAGTAGAAAGGACGATGGATGAAGACTCGCCATCTGAGGTAGTTGGGCTGAGGTTAGGAATAGGAAAGGTGAGGTCACCCTGTTAGGAGTTTTTTTACGGCCCCCCAAATAGTCCTAGAATCATAGAAGAGCTGTGGAAAGGACGATGGATGAAGACTCGCCATCTGAGGTAGTTTGGGCTGAGGTTAGGAATAGGAAAGGTGAGGTCACCCTGTTAGGAGTTTTCTACAGGCCTCCTAATAGTCCTAGAGACGTAGAAGAAAGGATTGCGAGGATGATTCAGGAGAAGAGTGAAAGTAATAGGGTGGTTGTTATGGGGGGCTTTAACTTTCCAGATATTGACTGGGAAAGCTACAGCTCGAGTTCGTTAGATGGGTCGGTGTTTGTCCAATGTTTGCAGGTTTCCTGACACAATATGTAGTCAGGCCAACAAGAGGTGAGGCCTTACTGGA
>NC_057738.1:3158835-3172174 GCF_004010195.1 Chiloscyllium plagiosum | reverse complement strand
TTCTTTACTCAGCGAGTCGTGAGTTCATGGAATGCCCTGCCAGTAGCAGTGGTGGACTCTCCCTCTTTATGGGCATTTAAACGGGCATGGGATAGGCATATGGAGGATAGTGGGCTAGTGTAGGTTAGGTGGGCTTGGATCGGCGCAACATCGAGGGCCAAAGGGCTGTATTTTTCTATGTTCTATGTTCTAAACGTTGTAATTGTACACCTGGCTGTCCTCATTCATTAGTCTCTGAAAGTAAGCACTCAGGTGCAGCAGGCAATAAAGGAGGCAAACTGTACACTGGACTTCATAGTGAGAGGATTCAAGTAAAGGAACAAGGATGTCTTGCTACAATTATACAGGGAACTGGTAAAGCCAGATCTGCAATTTTGTGTGTAGTTTTGGTCTTGTTATTGGAGGAAGAATGTGTTTGCTCGAGAGTGAATGCCGCGAAAGTTTACCAAATTAATTCCTGGAATGCCAGTACAGTATGAGGAGAGATTGAGTTGGTTAGAATTTTATTCATTGGAGTTTCGAAGAATAAGGGGGAATCTCATAGAAACCAATAATATGCTAACAGAACGAGATGGGTTAGATCTGGGAATGATGTTCAAATGGTGGGTGAGTCCACAACCAGTGGCCATAGTTTATCGATAAGGAGTAATCATTTCAGGACTGAGATAAGGAGAAATTTCTTTACACAGAATTCTCAACCACAACCTCTCTTGGTTGAGGCCAAGACATTCAGTGCTTTCAAACAGGAGTTAAATATTGCCCTTGAGGGTAAAGGGATTAAGCGATATGGGCACAAGGGTTGGATGAGGTATTGAGCTCAATGATTTGCCATGATCATATTGAACGATAGAGCAGGCTTGAGGGTTCAAATGGCTTACTCCTACTTCTATGTTCTATGTTTTGATCCCTGATACATGTGGACATGGATGGCTTCTTCAAAACTGCTTATAAAAGTCTCCCCTAGGTGTTCCCTATATATGCACTGTTCTTAAATAGACAAAATCAATGAGTAGTTATAGCACCGAAAGAGGCTACAAATCGTTCTGCTATAATGTGCATTTCATCAACGCAGATTGTCTATAATGTGATTGACAAATAGTGGATGTTGTTTCTAAAGCACAAATTTTTGAAATGTGTGTTGGCTATAACGCAATTGCTTCGCCAACACTTTAAGTGCTATTTTATTGCGCAATTTTTATACAGCGCAGGGTCACATTGGACACAACCATTACACTTTGGAAGAACTACCTATATTCAGTCTTTTGTGTCTCCATTGGCCTTTAGAAAAAGCAATGCACTTCGTGTCCCTGCCTTTTCCCTAAAGGCCTGCAAAATGTTTCCTTTCAGGAGCAACGTTCCAAGCCCCTCTTGACTACTAGGATTGAACTGCACAATTTTCTCAAGTGGTTCATAATTGGTAAAGTGTGTCGCTGGAAAAGGCACGGCCAGTCAGGCAGCATTTGAGAAGCATGAAAGTCAATGTTTTGGGCAGGACCTTTCTCTTGCTCCTTGGATGTTGCCTGAGCTGATGTGTCTTTTCCAGCGGCACACTTTACCAACTCTGACTCTTCAGCATCTGCAGTCCTCATTTCTCCTCAAGCAGTTTGTCCTTGATCCTAATCATTCTTTGCAATGGCATCATTTTTACTTGTATTTCTTTTATTTTTTTTCCCCCAATCACTTCAAACTGCAGTCCACAGCTTGTCCACCATTCCATGAATAGGATCCCTTTCTTCCTGTCCACTCTGGCTTCATGATTTTGAGTACCTTTAACAAACCTTATGGAATCATAGAATTTTACACTACAGAAAGAGGCGATTCAATCCATTGTGTGTGTACTTGCTCCTGAAACAGCCATCCAGTTAGTCCTATTCTCCAGCTCCATCTCCATAGCCCTCTAACTTCATCACTTCCAAATATATATCCAGCTCTCTTTCGAAACCTCCTTTGGAATCCACCTCCACTATTTTCCCAGGCAGTGCATTCCAAATCCTAACAACTCTGAGTAAAGCATTCCCAGCTCTTTTGCTTGACAATCTTGAAATTGTGACCCTACTTATTGACATACCAGCTAGTGGAAATAGAATAGCCTTCTTCACCCTGTCAAAATTCTGAACACCTCAATGAGGTCGCTTGTGGAGCCACAGGAGATGGGGGAGAGAGTAAATGAGTATTTTGAATCAGTATTTATGGTGAAAAAGGACATAGAAACAGATGGTGACATCTTGAAAAATGTCCCTATTACAGAGGAGGAAGTGTTGGATGTCTTGAAACACGTAAAAATGGATGAATCCCCAGGACCTGATCAGATGTACCCTAGAACTCTGTGGGAAGCTAGGGAACTGATTGCTGGGCCCCTTGCTGAGATATTCATATCATCGATAGTCACAGGTGAGGTGCTGGAAAACTGGAGGTTGGCAAACGTAGTGCCGCTATTTAAGAAGGGTGGTAAGGACAAGCCAAGGAATTATAGACCGGTGAGCCTGACATCGGTGGTGGGCAATTTGTTGGAGGGAATCCTGAGGGACAGGATGTACATGTATTGGAAACACAAGGAAAATCATGTCTCACAAACTTGATTGAGTTTCTTGAAGAAGTAACAAAGAGGATTGATGAGGGCAGAGCGGTGAACGTGATCTGTATGGACTTCAGTATGGCGTTCAATAGGTTGCCACATGGGAGACTGGCTAGCATGGACAGATCTCATGGAATACAAGAAGAACTAGCCATTTGGATACAGAACTGGCTCAAAGGTAAAAGACAGAGGGTAGTGGTGAAGGGTTGTTTTTCAGACTGGAGGCCTGTGACCAGTGGAGTGCCACGAGGAACGGTGCTGAGTCCACTACTTTTCATCATTTATATAAATGATTTGGATGTTTGGTATGCTTTCCTTTATTGGTCAGGGTATTGAGTACAGGAGTTGGGTGGTCATGTTGCGGCTGTACAGGATATTGGTTAGGCCACTTTTGGAATATTGCATGCAATTCTGGTCTCCTTCCTATCGGAAAGATGTTGTGAAATTTGAAAGGGTTCAGGAAAGATTTACAAGGATGTTGCCTGAGTTCGAGGATTTGAACTATAGGGAGAGATTGAATAGGCTGGGGCTGTTTTCCCTGGAGCATTGGAGGCTGAGGGGTAATCTAATAGAGATTTATAAAATCATGAGGAGCATGGATAGGATAAACAGACAAAGTCTTTTCCCTGTAGCGGGGGAGTCCAGAACTAGAGGGCATAGGTTTAGGGTGAGAGGGGAAAGATATAAAAGAAACCTAAGGGGCAACTTTTCCACACAGAGAGTGGTCATATAAGGAATAAGCTGCCAGAGGAAGTGGTGGAGGTTAGTACTACTGCAACATTTAAAAGGTGTCTGGATGGGTATATGAATAGGAAGGGTTTGGAGGGATATGAGCCAGGTGCTGGCAGGTGGGTCTAGATTGGGTTGGTATATCTGGTCGGCATGGATGGGTTGGACTGAAGGCTCTGTTTCCGTGCTGTACATCTCTATGACTCTCTGACTCTAAGGTCACTTCTAAATCTTCTCTTCTCCGAGGAGAAAAAGCCCAGTTTCTCTAATCTTCTCTTATATCTAAAATCCTTCCTTCCTGGTCTCATTCTAGTAAATCACCTTTGCAGTCTCTCCAGGGCGTTAACATCCTTCCTTAAATAAAGTGCCCAAATGTGAATTTAATATTCTAAATGTGGTCTGAACAATGATTTTTAGAAATAGGACATCACTTTCTTGCTTTTATATCCTGTACCTCTATTTAGAAACCCAAAGAGCCTTCTTAAAAACTGGCTTAACTTGCCAGGCCACATTCAGAGAATTGTGCACTTAAACCCTGAGGTCCCTCTGCTCCTGTACTCCCCTCACAGTTGTAGCATTGAACCTGCATTGTCTCTCCATGTTTTTTGTATCAAAATGCATCACCTCACATTTCTCTGCATTGAAATTCATCTGTCAGGTGTGTGCCCATTTGACCAACTTATTACCGTCCCTCTGAAATCACTCAGCTTCAGCCTCACAATTCACTATCCTCCCTAGCTTGCTATCATCTGCTTAGAGCTTTTGCATTCAACTCTTCGAAAAGGTTCCAACACTTGCTGAACACCACTTTCAACTTATCTCGAGTCTGAGAAATGCACGTCCAAACCATTCTCTTTCTCAAACCTTTCTTTTCCAAGGAGAACAGCTCCAGCTTTGCCAATCCAGTCACATAACTGAAGTTCTCCAGTCTGGAAACATTCTTCAGAATCTTTTCTACAACCTCTCTAATACCTTCACATCCTTCCTGAGGCATGTTACTCAGAACTGGACCTAATACTCCAGTTGAGACCAAACCAGTGTTTTATTTGAGCTTGTGATGATTTCTTGCTTTTGTCCTCTATGGCCCTATTTGTGAGGCCCAGGGTAGTGTTTGCTCCATGAACTACTCTCTCAACTTGGCCTGCCACCTTCAATGATTTATACACAGATACTGCAAGTTCCTTTTGCTCTTGTGTCTACTTTAGAGTTGCGTCTTTTATGCGTTATTGTTTCTGTGTTGTTCCTAACGAAACAAACCACTTCCCACTTCTCTGCATTAAATTTCACCTGCCACCAATTTACCCATGTCGTTTTGGAGTTTAATACTATTCTTTTCACAGTTCACAACACTTCCAAGATTTGTGCCACTGCGAAGTTTAAAAATGTGCCCTCCACGCCAAGGTTTATGTTATTAATATGTATCAGCATGAGCAAAAACCCTAATGCTGACCCTGGGGACCCCACATTAATTTTCCTCTTATCTGAAATATATCTGTTCACCAATACTGCACTTCCTGTCACTTAGCCAAATTCAAATCTATGTTATTACTGTCTTTTTGTAAAATTCCATGAGCTCTAACTTCACCCACAATCTACTGCACAGCATTTTATCTTTCATAAAAAGTATATTTTTTTAAATACTCAAATGTTCACAAGTATAAATCTACCAGAAATGTGATTTCATCTTGCTTTCATTCATCCACAGCTCTCCTCCCACCATACCTCATACACTCCTGCCAAGGAGACAGGTGTTTTATTCAGTTAAGACTTGATGGGCCCAACCCAGAGAAATGGCCTGGCATGTCACTGCTTTTCCTTGCTCATGAACCCACTACTAGTGGGAAGAATGCCTCATACCCATTGGAAGCTCTCCTCTCTCTGATGACCATCTGATACTGTCAAACATTAATGCTAATGGCAACAAAGATTGAAGTTGTGTTTATTTTGGCATTAGAAAGGTTTGTGCTGCTGGTTCGCATTTTTTGATGTTTGTGTAGCTGCAGCAATTCAAGTACAAAATGTGATTCACTAAAGTTAGCTGCCAAACAATAAAGCATGTTGGATGGGGTGGGGGAGGTGAGGGGGCCTCAATGGCTGCTAACCTTGGGATTGCAGCAGGATCTACAAGCTTAACAGCTTAATGCAGCTATCTTACTGACACTTAATTAAGGTTAAGTAATCTACGCACCTTTTTCACAGGAATTTGTTAAAATCATTTGTAAGGCAGTTGCAATATCAGGCGGAGAAAATATACACATTCAGAAAAGTCAGCTGATGAGACTGAATGTCAACATTAGCATACATTCCTTGCATTACAATGGTTAGGAAAATAAATTAGAAAATAAGTGCATACAAATGTGCAATGTTTCCTTTAACTAATAGCTGATAACAGGAAATTATTTTATTTCCGGCCACTTTATAATTTAGATTATAGCCCTCAGTGTTTTACTTACTTTATCATCTTTATCCCCTACCAATCTAGAAAACTGGTAACTTTAATGTAGCCAATCACAGGTGACCTTTTACATTTGTGCTTTCGCGGTGAATTAGTAAACCCTGGATTTTGTAACTGCAATTATAGTTTTGCTTAGAGGTACTGTATTGGAAAATTTCCAATATTGCACAACACAATAGTTTAGCAACATGTAGAGACTAAGAATGTAGCATTGAGATTGAAATGGGTGAAGCTTATGAAGCGAGTGTGCATCTGCAGCTATGAATTAGATTCTTCCCATAATACAAGGTTAGCTACATTTAGCCAGTGGAGGCCATGTGCCAGATTAGTAGGTATGAGCTGCTGTAAAAAGACTGACTGCCTTAAGATGCACCTTCAGAAAATTGTCCAACAGTAAAAGAATCAACACACAGTTCAGCGGTTGGAGTCTAACCTTCATGAAGTCCAGCAAAAACTGGTTTAGTGTTGATAAAAAGAACATCTACTAAAGCACATCTTTTTAGCAAGCTTCCCTGAAGCACACATTATAAACCAGCACTGAACATTGTGAGCAATGCAGAGACACTCCAGGTGCAAAATATGCACTGTTTGGGTTATGCAGGCCTGCTGAAAAGCATCCATGACACATGGCATCAAATGTACACTGGGTGCTAGTGACCACACGATTATGTCTGTAATGGACAGAGTATTGAGTCCATTCTGGTGATCTGGTGATCAATTTTGAATAACAGTTATAGAGTTATAGAGTAATACAACATGGAAACAGGCCCTTCAGCCCAAACTGATCCATGCTGACCATGGTGCCCACTCAGCTTGTTCCAATTGCCCGCATTTGATCCATATCTGTCTAAACCCTTCCCATCTTTGTACTTATCCAAATGATTTTTACTGAACACAATACTCCAAGTGCGACCTCACCAATGACTTATACAACTATAACATAATGTCCCAACTCCTATATTCAATGCCTTGACTGATGAAGGCCAGCATGCTAAATGCCTTCTTCACCCCCCTGTCTACCAATGATGGTACTTTCAATGAACTATGTACTTATTCTCCTAAGTTCCTCTGTTCCACAACACTCCTCGGGACCTTACCATTTACTCTATAAGTCCTACCTTGCTTTGACTTTCCAAAGTGGCTGATGAGGGAAATTGAGGCTCTGGTCAGGAAAAATAGGAAGACATACATCGGGTTTAAGCTATTGGGCTCAAGTGAATCCCTACATGACTGTGAAAACTATAGGAGCACACTTAAGGAGGAAATCAGACAAGCAAAAAAGGGATCTGGCAGATAAGGTTAAAGATAACCCCCAATAGGTTCTATAGTTATATTAAGAGAGAAAGGGAGAGAATAGGTCCCCTTAATGATCAGCACGGCTGTCTACCCGTGGAACCACTAGCAAATCTCCATGAATAGAACTTGGCACAAGCATAGAGGTCTTGATTATAACTTTAATAGACAAGACAGGGTTGGGAATGTCATTAAAATGTTGAGGCCAGGTAACTTGACCTCAACCAGACTCCATTTTCACGATAAATTTTAAAGTGCACAATTCAGAATATGAATGATCTAAGAACAAAAGACAAGGAGCCTATTAAATGTAGCCTAAATAATTGTATGTGCCAAGTGAGAGTGTCCAGTATCCTAAGCCTCTAAAGGAAGCCTTTAGCTTTCTTGAACAGTCCTTTGTAGCCTCCCTCCCCCTTGATCCAGTCTTTCCCATTGGTGGGCTTTCCCATCCTCCCAACTGCTGACCAGTGCTTCCTCTACTAATCCACCCAATACTTAATGCCAACTAAAGATTCCTTTCATGTGCTAAGTGGTTGTTAGTGAGGGTCCACAGCTATGGCTCCCCGGCACTGGTTGTTGTCGTGCCTACTCGACAGAGGTTCCATTTGGTTAGCTTCTGGACAGGAGGAGCTGAGGGGCTAACATATCCATGCACAGTTGTAAGTGGGGACTTCTAGGATGTCTCACAATAACTTCTATTTATGGAGAGTCATTAATGCTGAAATCAGTCCGAAAGCACCGTACATAGGATGGACATGGTGAGACACTTAAGAAGGTGATCTGAAGTAGTTTATTAAAGTGCAGAGAGAAAGTAAAGGATTTTGAAAAAATTAAGAGTAAAGAAGAGAGGTGCACAAAAAGGCCAGACTCAGAGGCACCAAACTATATAAGAGGGAACATAAGATGGGAGGACGTTCCAGGCAGTAAAGCGTTGGAAGGAGTGCAGGTATAGATAAGAATCTTAGACAAGAGACAAGAAATATAAAAAGCTTTAATGCAATACATTAAGATACAGGGCAACAATGTAGTTTCAGGAGGACGGGTTTATAATTCTGAAGATTCTGAAGGGGTTTAGTTGTGTAGACACTGAGAGGTTGTTTCCTATTGGCTGGGGTATTTAGAACAGAAATGCCATCTTAGAATAATGGAATAATCATATAGGACTGAGTGGAGGAAAAATTGCTTCACTTAAACGTTTTTAAACCTTTTGAACTTTGTACTGAAATTGTACTAAAATTTTGTAGCTGTACCATTGTGGATACATATTTAAGGTTGATGTAGACAGATGTTTTTGTTATCTGAGGGAATCAAGGGACAAGGAGAGAGGATGGACAAGTTGGGTTGAAGCCAAACATCAGCCATGATTGTACAGAATGTCAGAGCAGGCGCGATAGGTTGTATGGGTCTACTCCTGCCCCTATATCTTGTGTTTCTATTTAATGTGATGGAGGATGAAACACATCAGAACGAGTCTCAGCATTTTGCAGAATAGTTGGGCTAGCTGGTTGAGGCTGTAACAGTTACAAAAAGAACATGTATCATGGAATTATTCACATAAAGTTTATCCTGTTCTATCCTCTATCACCTACCTGTAGCCTGTAAACTGACCTAAATTCAAATCTGTGGTTCAGAGATGGGACAAACTACTATTTCCTGCAGAAATGTGAATGTACTCAATATACTTTAAACCCTTTTGAAAAAGCCAGCACATATCTAATAACCATTTTCAAAAACTCTGAAAATTGTAATGACATGCAAGAGGTCATTAATGAGAAAAGGACATTTTGTTTGGCTATGTTCCTGTCTTGAAGCAATTTATGTGTGTTGGAAAATTTGAGCTATGTGTAAAGTTATACAAAAGTTACAGACAGGACAGACCATTCGCCAAAATGATCTATGCCAGTGTTTAGAATGCACATGAATTTCCTTCAAACCTACTTCATCTCACCATATCAGCACAACCTTCTATTCATAGAAAAACATAGTACAGCACAGGACTCTGGCTCACTGTGTCCACACTGACCATTATGCTATTCTAAACTAATCTCTTTTGCCTGCACATGGTTCATATCCCTCAATTCCATGCCTGTCCATGTGTCTGTCTAAATGCCTCTTAAATGCTATCATATCTGCTTCTATCATCTCCCCTGGCACCGAATCCCAGGCACCTACTACTCACTGTGTAAAAAACTTGTCTTGTACATCTGCTTTAAATATTCCCTCTCTCACCTTAAAACCTATACCCTCTAGTATTTGACATTTCAACCCTGGGAAAAAGATTCCAACTATCGACCCGATCCATACCTCTCATCATTTAAAACACTTCTATCAGGTTGTCACAAAGCCTCTATGCTCTCTCAAAAAAATCTAAGTTTGACAAACTTTCCTAATAACTCATACAGTCTAATCCAGGCAGCAACCAGTAATCCTCTTTTTCAACCTTTCCAAACCTCCTTCCTGTCAAGTGACAGCTAGAATTGCACACAATATTCCAAATGTGGCCTAACTAAACTTTTCTACAGCTGCAACACGACATGCCAACATTTATACCCAATGCCCCAAACGAGGAAGGCAAGCATGCCATGCACCTACCTTATCACCTCATCCACTTCTGTTGCCAATTGCAGGGAGCTGTGGACTTGGACTCCAAGATCCCTCTGTATATCAATGCTCCTAAGGGTTCTGCCCTTTTCTGTATACTTTCCACTTCCATTTGATGTCCCAGAATGCATCACCTCACACTTGTCTGGATTGGAATGAGTACTGAGTAAAAGGACAGACAAGTTATGCTGCAGTTTTATAGAACTTTACTTAGGCCACACTTGGAACAGTGCAGACAGTTCTGGTCACCATACTACCAGAAGGATGTGGATGCTTTGGAGAAGGTACAGAAAAGGTTTACCGGGATGTTGCCTGGTCTGGGAAATTTTAGCTATGAAGGTAGGTTGGATAGACTGGGTTTGTTTTCACTGGAATACAGGAGGTTGAGGGGCAACCTAATAGAGGTTTATAAGATTGTGAATGGCATGAATAGAGTAGAAAATATGTAGCTTTTTCCCAGGGTGAAGGGGACAGGTTTAAAAGAGATGTAGGCAAAAGTGAGGACTGCAAATGCTGGAGATCAGAGTCCAGATTAGAGTGGTGCTGGAAAAGCACAGCAAGTCAGGCAGCATCCGAGGAGCAGGGAAATTGACATTTCAGGCAAAAGCCCTTCATCAGGAATGAGGTGTGCAAGGCAGGTTTTTCTCACAAAGAGTAGTGAGTGCTTGGAATGTATTGACAGTGGAGCTGGGGGGAGCAAACACAGTAGCAGCATTCATGGATACATGAATTGGAAGGGAAGAGAGGGATATGGATCCTGTAAGTGAAAACAGTTTTAGTGTGGAAGGGCAGAATGGAGGGCCGAGGGGGCCTGTTTCTCTGCTGTATTGTTCTTTGTTCTTTGTTAGGCTCCAACTGCCATTTCTCTGACCAACGTTCCAACTGATCTATGTCCTGCTGCATCCTTTGACAAGCTTCCTCACTACCTACAACTCCACCAAATTTTGTGACATCTGCAAATTTACTAATCAGACCACTGATGTTTTATTCAAATCACTTATACATATTACAAACAACAGAGGTCCCAGCAATGATCCTTTTAGAATGCATACTGGTCACAGTAGCCTGGTCACTGGTCATAAAAACACCTCTCCGCAACTACCCTGTCTTTAATGACCAAGCCAATACTGTATCCAACTGACCAACTCACTGTGGATCCCAGGTGACTGAATTTTCTGGCCCAGCCAACCATGAGGCACATTGTTAGTGCTTTAATAAAGTAAATGTAGACAACTCCACCCCTTGCCCTCATCAACCATCTTCAACAATTTCTCAAAAAACTCAGTCAAATTTGTGAGATAAGACATCCCCCATACAAAACTATGCTGATCATCCATGATAAATCCATTCTTTTCCAAATGTGAGGAAATACTGTCCCTGAAAAATGTCTCTAATAATTTCCCTACCACTGATGTAAAGCTGACCAGCCTATAATTTCCTGGATTATCCTTGTTGCTTTTCTTGAACAAAGGAACAACAATGACTATTCTGTAATCTTCTGGATAAAGACGATACATAAAACCTCTGTTAAGGCCCCAGTAAACACCTCCCTGGCTTCCCTTGGTACCCTGGGTACATCCCATTAGCCCTGGGGACTTACATACCTTACTTACTCTTGATGCTTTTCAAGACACCCAACACCTCCTCTTTCTCAATATCGGTATGCTGCAGAATATCAACATACAGGTTGTTCTGCTATAATGCACGTTTTGTTAAAGTGTATTCATTGAAATGAGATTGACAAATTGGGGACACTATTACTAAAGCACAAACTTTTAAAACATTTTGGCTGTAACATGATTATATCACCAACAGTTTAAGCACTATTTCTGAAGTGCAATTTTTCTACAACATGGGGGTTGCAGAAGAACACAACTAGTGCATAACTGAAGAGCTCCCTGTACGCCTCTCGAAACTTGCCATCATCTATGTCATCTCCTTGGTGAATATCATTGCAAAATACACATTAAGGATCTTTGGGGGCGGCACGGTGGCACAGTGGTTAGCACTGCTGCCTCACAGCGCTAGAGACCCGGGTTCAATTCCTGCCTCAGGCGACTGACTGTGTGGAGTTTGCACGTTCTCCCCGTGTCTGCGTGGGTTTCCTCCGGGTGCTCCGGTTTCCTCCCACAGTCCAAAGATGTGCAGGTTAGGTGAATTGGCCATGCTAAATTGCCCATAGTGTTAGGTAAGGGGTAAATGTAGGGGTATGGGTGGGTTGCGCTTCGGCGGGGCGGTGTGGACTTGTTGGGCTGAAGGGCCTGTTTCCACACTGTAAGTAATCTAATCTAATCTAATCTTACCTGCAATTTCTGGCTCCAAGCATAAGTTCTCTCCTTTGTTCTTAAGTGGAGCTACTCTTTCTTTAGTTACTCTCTTGCTCCTAATATATGCATAAAATACCTAGGGATTCTCTTTAATCCTTTCTACTTTATATACATCTAGCGTTCTCCGAAATACACCCATGACAATTGCCTCAATTACGACATGCTGTAGCAAGTTCTGCATTCTAGCCACTCTTTGATTATGAATTTTTTTTTAACTATCCATTCATAGAATATGAGCATCACTGCCAAGGTTATTATTCCTAGCTGCATTGAAGAAAGTGGTGGTGAGTTGCCTTCATAAATATCTGCAGTCTATGTGGAATGGGTACACAGTGAAGGAATGACGATATATTTACAGTGTGGTGTGTGGCTTGGAGGGGAACTTGCAGGTGGTGGTGGTGTTCTTGTGTATCTACTGCTTTTGTCCTTCTACATGGTAGTGGTCATAAGGTTAGAAGATGTGGAAAGAGCTTTGGTGAATTGTTCTTCAGAACTGTTCAGCTCTGAATACTGGTCACTGGACATTAACTCTGCTTTCTCTCCACAGATGTTGCTAAACCTCCTGAATTTTTCCAGCAATTTCTGTGTTTTTTCTGATTTAGTGTCATAGAGTCATAGAGATGTACAGCATGGAAACAGACCCTTCGGTCCAACCGGTCCATGCCAACCAGATATCCCAACCCAATCTAGTCCCACCTGCCAGCACCCAGCCCATATCCCTCCAAACCCTTCCTATTCATATACCCATCCAAATGTCTCTTAACTGTTGCAATTGTACCAGCCTCCACCACATCCTCTGGCAGCTCATTCCATACACGTATCACCCTCTGCCTGAAAACATTGCGTCCTAGGTCTCTTTTATACCTTTCCCCTCTCACCCTAAACCTATGCACTCTACTTCTGGACTCCCCCACCTCAGGGAAAAAACCTTCTCTATTTACCCTATACATGTCCCTCATGATTTTATAGGCCTCTATTAGGTCGCCCCTCAGCCTCCGACGCTCCAGGGAAAACAGCCCCAGCCTATTCAACCTCTCCCTATAGCTCAAATCCTACAACCCTGGCAACATCCTTGTAAATCTTTTCTGGACCCTTTCAGGTTTCACAACATCTTTCCAATAGGAAGGAGACCAGAATTGCGCACAATATTCCAACAGTGGCCTAACCAATGTCCTGTACAGCCACAACATGACCTCCCAACTCCTGTATTCGATATTCTAACCAATAAAGGAAAGCATACCAAACACCTTCTTCACTATCCTATCTACCTGCGACTTTACTTTCAAGGAGCTATGAACCTGCACTCCAAGGTCTCTTTGTTCAGCAACACTCCCTAGGACCATACCATTAAGTGTATAA
>NC_057738.1:3139497-3156720 GCF_004010195.1 Chiloscyllium plagiosum | reverse complement strand
GAATTCAAACAGCAAAGGCGGTAACTGTGCAGATTCTCTCTCTTTCTCTCTCCTGCACTGTCCTCACCATGTGCTTCCTTTGTCAGCTCTCCTCCCTTTTAAACTGCTGTTGTTTTGACTTTTTTTTCCCAAAGTTCCAAAACAATGCAACAGCATATAAAACAGGAATTGCTGCTCCTGGAATTCGAGGAAATCACCTCCAACACCTAAAATACCTCAAAAAAAGGAGCAGCCCTTACAGCCAGAAATTATTCCCATTCTCCATCTTGGATTACCCAGAATCTTCTGCAGTGCTTTTAGGATTTTGCCAATCAAGTGGGTTCCTTTTGACCTGAATAATGTTGAGCTTCTTGGGTGCTTTGGGACTGTACTCACCTAATTATATAGAAAGAATTGCATCACATTTCTGATATGTTTTATGATGGTGGATAGATTTTGACGAGTTAGGTGGGGTGTATTACTTACCACAGAATTTCCCACCTTCTGACCTGCTCTTGTATTCATTGTTTTTATAACGCTGGTGCAGTTCAGTCTTGGGTCACTGGTCATTCCAAAATGTTGATAGCAAAAGATTCAGCCAGGATAATATCATTGAATGTCAAAGGGTGTAGGTTTGATGATTACACTATGGGCATTACTTTGATGGAAAGTACTAAATAATTACTGTGCCAATGAGACATGCTTCTTTGGAGCCTTATTTTATCCCATAATTTTGTCATTAGTTGACCACTATCATGATTTTAAATGTGCCTACATGAATTGAGATGGGTACGTTTAAATTTAGCAATCAATTTCTGTTTGGAAGCATTTTATTTATTTACTCATGGGACCTTTTTTATTGTTTGCTGGGCCTGCATTTACTGCCAATCCGAGATGACCTTCAGAAGATGGTGGTGAGCTGCCTTTTTGAACCATTGCAGTCTGTTTACTGTAAGTAGACTCACAATGCCATTGTGGAGTGGTTTGATGAATTTTGTTCAATGACACTGATGGGACAGCAATATATTTCTAATACAGAATAGTGTGTGCCTTGACGGGGAACCTGCAAGTGATAGTGTTTCTGTATATCCGGTGGTATTTCCTTCTACATGGAAGTGATTTTGGGTTTGTAAGGCACTGGTTGAGCAGCTTTGGAGAATGTGTGTAGTGTGTCTTGTACACACTAATCCGATTGAGCGTCCTTCCTGGAAGGAATGGATATTTGCGAATGTGATGCCAATCAAGCAGGCTGCCTGGATGATATTAAACTTCCCAGTGTTATTGGACATGCACTCATTCAGACAGCGGGAGAGTAATCCATCGCACTCCTGATTTGTGCTTTGTAGTTAATGTACAGGTTTGAAGTCAGCCTCTGGCCTGCAGTTCTGGCCACAGGATAAAAATATATCGGGTCCAATTCAGTTCTTTGTAAATGATAATCTCCAAGATGTTGAAGAGGGAGATTTAGTGATGGCAATGCCATTGAACATCAAGGGGCTACAATTGGTTTCTTGCTTGTTGGAGATGGTCATTGCCCTATCATTTTATGTGGCACGCATGTTACTTTCCATTTGTCAGCCCAAACCTGGATATTTTCAAGTCTTGCTGTGTTTAAAAATGGACTGCTTCAGTATCTGAGGAGTCATGAATGGTGCTGAACTTGTGCAGTCATCAGAGAACAAGCCCTCTTCTGATCTCATTATGGAGGGAAAGTCATTGATGAAGCAATTGAAGATGGTTGGGCCTAGGATACTACGCTGAGGAACTCCTGCAAAGATGTTCTGGAGCTGAGATGAGTGACCTCCAATAACCACACCATCTTCTATGTGCTATGTGGCAAAAGATTGCTTTGGCATTATCATTTGCTGAGTACCTTCATTATTGAGATGATTTGGAGATGCCGGTGTTGGACTGGGGTGTACAAAGTTAAAAATCACACAACACCAGTTTATAGTCCAACAGGTTTAATTGGAAGCACACTAGCTTTTGGAGCAACGCTCCTTCATCAGGCGATCACCTGATGAAGGAGCGTCGCTCCGAAAGCTAGTGTGCTTCCAATTAAACCTGTTGGACTATAACCTGGTGTTGTGTGATTTTTAACTTCATTATTGAGGATGGGGATGTTTGTTTTGCCTCCTCTTCCCATAAGTTGGTTAATTGTCCACCACATTTCACAATTAACTCTGATCCATTGGTTGTGGAATCACTTGGGTCTGCCTGTCACTTGCTGCTTACGCTGTTCGATATGCACGTAGTTCTGTTTAGGAGCTTCATTAGTTTGACTTCTCATTTTTAGGTCTGCCTGGTCCTGCTTTGCGCAAGACCTTCCGAATTCTTCATTGAACCATGGTTGATTCCCTGGATTAATGGTAATTGTTTGAGTATTCTATTTAATTCCCATGCATCCACTATTATTGTTTCAGAATGGCCTTCATTATTGAGGATGGGGATGTTTGTTTTGCCTCCTCTTCCCATAAGTTGGTTAATTGTCCACCACATTTCACAATTTACTCTGATCCATTGGTTGTGGAATCACTTGGGTCTGCCTGTCACTTGCTGCTTACGCTGTTCGATCTGCATGTAGTACTGTTTAGGAGCTTCATTAGTTTGACTTCTCATTTTTAGGTCTGCCTGGTCCTGCTTTGCGCAAGCCCTTCCGAATTCTTCATTGAACCATGGTTGATTCCCTGGATTAATGGTAATTGTTTGAGTATTCTATTTAATTCCCATGCATCCACTATTATTGTTTCAGAATGGCTCTGGGATCAACAACAATGGTATCAAACCATATATACAGATCCCAATAGCTCTAAATGCTCTTAGAAGGAACAGCTTTTACATAATATATACTTTTTCTCAGGTTTTATTTTAAACTGTATAGGAAGTCCTATTGGAGGATATCCAGAGGAGGAGACCAAGGCATTATAAACTATCAGAGAAGAAGAAGGCCATGAAATCCACTGAGTCTGCTGTGCCATTCAGTCAGATTACGGTTGGTCTAATGATGGGCTGAAAGCCATTTTCTTGCCTATCCCTCAAAATCTTTAACTCCCTTGCTGATCACATATTGGCCTAACTCAGCACTGAATACATTCAATAATGTAGTCTCCACTGCTTTCTGAGGAAGAGAATTCCTGAGATAACATCCTAGAGATGTCACATTTATGACCGTCTCTCCTGCAGCAGATGGTCCTGCTCTGCATGGCCTTATGTCTTTCACCCTTTCCTCCTCCAGCCCGAGGGAGACCTGCAGCAAGATGCTGATATTTAAGTATTCCTTTTCTCCTAGTGACTCCTATAAGAACATAGCACTGGCACTTTTTTTGGTGAAATCCTCAGAGGGTTTCCATAATAAATGCTGATAAGGTGTTGCTAAAATCTTTGGTGTTCCAAAAATCCTCAAAAACATGTTTCTAAATTCCTTTTTGAACTTTCAGCACAACTGAATAGTGAAAGCTGAGCAGGCATGTTCCTCAGAATTAACTGGTTTACGGCTATTGAGATGTTAGGAGAAGTTATTATTTGAAGCATTCTTCACAAAATTCTTTAATGAGTGCTAACACACTACACTTCCTTTTCCAAAATGATGTCTTGTGCTTAATGCAGGTTGAAATGGAATTGCAGTTGAGTACTCTAACTTCCATCTCAAAGACATTTTAGCACATAAAGTAAAAGAGAAATTCTCCCTAAAAGGTTTTATATATGTTTTACAATTTTGACATTTGATGCTTTTTCTTTTCATTTTATGTCATCTGTCTTTAGTTGCCAACTGCCTTTTTAAATAGTTCAAACTATTAAAAATAAACTGATGTTGTATTACGTGAAATACTGTTTGAATGCATCCCATTGATCTTCTGTTGTTTCACTCATAAATTCACATCCTTGGTTTTCTGTGGACTGTCTCTATTGCATTGCATTGAAGTTAACCTTAAACAAATCTCGCAGCTTAGCAGCTGTATTGTGTTTCTCCCTTTTAAATGTTTTGTTGAACTCGATCGTAATATGTTCGTTGCTAGACAAATATACCATTGAGCTGATAATGAAATCTGACTCAGTCTTCATTACGAAGTCAAATAGGGCAAGCCCCAGTAGGTTCTGGGGCACATTGAAGAAAACTATCTTGAACTCACTCATGAAATTCATTACCTTTTTGACATGTGTCAGTCTTTGCTTATCTCAATCTGTGTCAAAGTAAAGCCCACATTAAAACAGTGCTATCTTTGCTGCGTGATCTCTATGTTTAGGAGATCTACCACTTTACAATTCCTTTGAGAGGGCTTGAACATAACTCCTATCATGATCTTAAATCCTTTACTGTTACTCAATTCTACTTAAAAAGTCATCTTCCATTCCTGCCTCCCTTCTGTTATTTGTCTCTTAACATTGAAGTGATTTTATACTTAATTATTAACATTACTTCACTCCCATCTGCCATTTTCTCTACCTTTCCTGCAGATTTTATAATCTAGTATATTTAGTTCCCAGTCCTGACTGTCTTTTAATGGATATCATAATGCAATTCACTCATTTTTTTCCCTTATAATTGGCTCAGGCTTGGAGGGCCAAAAGGCCTGTTCCTAGGCTGTACATTTTCTTTGTTCCTAGTTCTAAAAATGTAAACTACTTATTCAGGTCACATACCCTACTCTTCCTTCAGCTGTAAAGTTTTACTTAAATATTTATTTCTCTCTTATGGTTTAATCACTTTATACATTTGATTTTATTATTACCTGCATCATGTAATGCACAGAAATTGGGTATTACTGTGCTCTCTTCAAAAGTCAAAAGGTTGTGTAATCAGGTCCAACTCCAGAGATTTGTACAAAAAAAAACCCTTCGGCAGTACCGTGCATGCTTGGTTGAGAGGCCAGACACACATAATAGGCTTAACTTCATTAATACAGCTGGGAGAAGGGAAACTTTGCCTGATTGATGGCTTTGTTATGTTATAGTATGTTTTATTTTCCATAACCTGTTTTTTTAATGGGTCAATGTATATTTGCCTAGATAAAGAAAGGTATCATGTGCCTATCGCTTCTGTCATTGATATTAGAAAGGTCTGGACAATTGACACATTTACAAGGATGTAGCAACAGCATTTTTTTAAAAAAGACAATAATGAATGGATTATTTCTCAACACTTCCCTGCATGCTAAGTTTTTACCATAGAGTTCATTTGTTCTGTACATAGTGTATGCTGGGTGAGTACGTAGGGATGAAAGTTCCATGAAATGGCATGAAGGATGCAAGGGTGAATTAGGAGTGGGTGGGGAGAATGAGATCGCGTGAAGAATATCAGAGACAATCAGGATAGTGGAACATGGGTTGGCAAGAAGGATATGAGGAATCATTGAAGGTGGGTGGGGAACACAGAGGAAGCATGGAGCCATGGGTTAGGCCTTTTGATTTTACATTTCAAAAGGACCTTGAATTTAGACCATCGTTCATTACTCCTTTGAGAAGCCATGAATCATATATCATGGAGAAGATAGCTCAACCGTTTAAAATTGCAGTGGGTTAGAAGATATCTATTCCTGTGGGCCACATTGGGCGTGCAATCTTTAACTTCTCTATCAAAAATTGGGTATGCCAGGAATGTGGAAGAGAATCCTGGAATTAGGACCCATTTTGCATTTTTAATTGCCCTAACCTTCATTCTGACACTGTCAGATGCATGAAAATCCAGGTCTAAGGATATTTTGGGTCGAATATTGGAGACCAATGAGAAGTATTTTGGAAAAGTTATCTAGAAGTAACAAAGACAAGTTTGAGGGTTGCATCGGCAGATGAACTGAGATAGGGATGAGGGTGGAGCAGTTTTATAGAGGTAGGAAATGCCAGTCTTAGACACGACATGGTTATGAGGTCTGATGTTTATCAGGATCAAATGTGACAGCAATGTTGTTAGTAGGGAGAGCAATGCAATGTTAAGCTACATTACAACCTTGACCTTCCCCTCCAAGTTACATACCATCTTAATTTGGATATTTATCAGCATTCCTTTTCTGATGCTGGAGCAAAACTCTCTGAACTCATTCTCTATCACTGGGAGTAACTTCACCACACTGACTGCCAGCAGTCTTTCAAGATTTTATTGTTTTTATTTACTCATGGGATGTAGGCATCACCGGGCTGGGCCAGTCTTTAATGTCCATCCATCAGTAGGTGGTGATTAACTACCTTCTTGAACTGTTGCAGCCCATGTGGCATAGGTTGATCCACAATGCTGTCAGGGAGGGAATATGACCCAACAACAATGAGAAGGAACAGTCAGATATTTCTAAGTCAGGATGGTGAGTGGCTTGGAGGGGAACTTGCAGTCGGCGATATTACCATGCATCTGCTGTAAATGTTTTTCTAGATGGTAGTCATATTTTGGAGGTGTGGGTGTGGTGCTGGGATGGACAAAGTCAGAAATCGCATGACACCAGGTTATAGTCCAACAGGTTTATTTGAAATCACAAGCTTTCAGAGTGCTAAATAGAAGTGGTCATGCATTTGAAAGGTTGGATTAGATTCCCTACAGTGTGGAAACAGTGGCCCTTCAACCCAACAAGTCCACACCGATCCTCCGAAGAGTAACCCACCCAGACCCATTTCCTTCTGGCGAATGCACCTAACACTACGGGCAATTTAGCATGGTCAATTCACCTGACCTGCACATCTTTGGACTGTGGGAGGGAACCAGAGCACCCGGAGGAAACCCGCACAGACACTGAGAGAACATGCAAACTCCACACAGACAGTCGCCTGAGGCTGGAATTGAACCTGGGTCCCTGGTGCTGTAAGACAGCAGTGCTAACCACGGAGCCACCCCAAATTCAGCTTTGGTGAATTTCTGCATTTTGTAGATGGCATTTACTGCTACTGCTGAGTGTTGATGTTAAAGGGAATGGATGTTTATAGATGTTGTGCCAATTAAAGCAGGCTGCTTTGTCCTGGGTTCTCAACCTTATTGTGTGTTGTTGGAGTTGCCCTCACCCAGGGCAATCACACTCCTGATTTGTGCCTTGTATGGACAGGCTTTGGGGAGTCAGGAGAGGGGTTATGCACGACAAGATTCCTAGGCCTTGACCTATTCTTGTAGCCACTGTATTTATGTGGTTACTTGAGTTCAGTTTTTGCCTGTATGTGTCTATGAGAGGGTGCGTGTGTGGCTGCGAGTGCAGGGGTGTGTGTGCATATGAGAGAGCGCTTGTATATGAGAGAGGGTGCCCTTCATTGTCCAATATGTCCTGGGAGCTGAATGTCTATGCCATGTTGGCACAGCCTTCAGCACATTATCGATGAGGACGAGCACCTCAACGAGACCTTCCCTACGCCTCCACTTCTCGCCTTTAAACAACCACCAAACCTCAAACAGATCATTGTTCACAGCAAACTGCCTGGCTTTCAGGACAACGCCATACAACCCTATCACAGCAGCCTCTGCATGACATGTTAGGGTGTCAACATGGATGCCACCATTACATGTGGTGACACCACCCACCATGTACACGGTGAGCACTCAGGTGACTCCACCAGCGTGGTCTATCTCATACGCTGCAGGCAAGGATGCCCTGAGGTATGGTACATTGGTGAGACCGAGCAGAGGCTACGACAACGGGTGAATGGACACCGCACAACAATCACCAGGCAGGGATGTTCCCTCCCAGTCGGGGAACACTTCAGCGGTCAGGGACATTTGACCTCGGACCTTCGGGTGACCATCCTCCAAGGTGGACTTCGGGACAGGCTACAGCACAAAGTGGCCGAGCAGAGGCTGATAGCAAAGTTCAGTACCCATGGGGATGGCCTCAACCAGGACCTTGGGTTCATATCACACTACAGGTGGCCCCACTGTGCGATACACACACACACACACACACACTCTGTCGCTCCTACACATGCACACATATAAGTTTATGGGGTGAATTTGTTTTTGCAGGATTATATTTTAGTTTGATCAAAAACTGCATGAATCCATGTGAAACTCTGTAAAATTATGCAGAAGGCTTGTCAGTCTGACATGGCATTGGGACACAGACAGACTGATCTATCTTGAGAATGCAATCTAAAATAAGCTCTGGGAGTTACATATCAAAGAACAGAAACCAGCATATCCCATTCTAAAAGATTTAATCTAAAATTGTTTAATGTATCACATCTCCATGACGCTGGACTCCTTTGGCTATAAATTCTGTGATCATGATCTTATTCTCCACAACCATCTGATGAAGGAGTAGTGCTCTGAAAGCTTCCAAATAAACTTGTTGGATTATAACCTGACGTTGCGTGATTTTTAACTTTGTCCACCCCAGTCCAATACCACTCCCACTACCTCAACACTATCTCTCCTTCCTATCTTTTTGTCACCTGCAAACTTGGCAATAAAGCCCTCAGTTCTTTTGTCCAGACGTTAATGTATAACATGAATAGTTGTGGACCCATCACAGACCCTTGCTGAACCCCACTAATCACCAGCTGGGAAGCTGAAAAAGACTTTTTTATCCTGAGTGTCTGCCTTCTGCCAGTCAGCCAATCCTCTATCCTTGCCAGTATCTTACCCAAACACCATGGGCTCTTATTTCGCAGCCTCCTGCATTGAACTTGTTGAAGGCCTTCTAGAAATCCAAGTAGATCATGTCTACTGGTTCTTCTTTGTTTGAATTATGTGTTACTTCTTCAAAAGTTTCTATCAGATTTATCAGGCATGACTTCCAGTTGACAAACCTGTACTGACCCAGCTCTGCTTTACCACAAACTTCCAAGTGCTCCACAATCCCATCCTTAATGACGGGTACCAAAATCTTACTAATGACTGTGCTCAGGCTAATTGGCCTAATGCTCTTACCATCTTCCTTCTTAAACAGTGGTATTACATTGGCCATTTTCCAGTCCTCTGGGATCCTCCCAGACTACAGTGATGCTTGAAAGATCACTACCAATGCCTCCACAATCTCCTCAGCTATCTTCTTCAAAACTCTGGGGTGTAGTCCATCTAGTCCAGATAATTTATCCCACATTCAGACTTTTCAGCTTCCCCAGAACCCATCCTTACTGATGGCCACTACACTCACATGTGTTCCTTGACTCTCTTGAAGCTGTGGTATGCCTCTAGTGTATTCCACCATGAAGGCTAACAAAAGGTATGTAGTCAGTTCCTTTGCCATTTTTTAGTTCCCCATTGCTACTTCTCCAGCCTTACTTTCTGTGATCTAATGTCCACTCTTGCCTCTCTCTTACCTTTTATATATCTAAAATAACTCTTGCGATCTTCTTTTATATTACTAGCTGGCTTATGTTCATATTTTATCTTCCTCCCCCAATTGCTTTTTTAGTTTTCCTCTGCTGGTTTTTAATCCTCTGGATTCCCACTAACCTTCACCACATTGCATGCTTGTATGTGGTCCCTGACTTCCCTTGTCAGCCACAGATGCTTCGTTCCCCACTTTTCCCTCACCTCACCATCACATTCAATCAGAAGTGGTGAATCAATGCCTCCCTTGCAGACACCAAGATTATTAGTATAATTTTTATTAAAATGGTTGGGATGTTGTGAGGATGTGAAAAGCTCAACATAAAAGCCCTCCTTTCTTTTGTTCGGAAGTGTATAATTGAAAAACAGAAGTAAAATTGTGTTTAACTTGTAAATAGTGACTTGCTATATGTGGGCTCAATCAAAATTATATTTGTTTTTGTAAATCTAGTTCATATGTTTTCCTGTAATTGTAATCTAACAATAATGACCACAAAGATGTTTATGCCTATTGCTCTATTTGAGAACCTGAAAGACTTGGTACAATAGTTATGTTGCAATATTTGTACATCACACTTGGCTTTTTATTTTTAAATGAAAACAGAAAACATTTAAATGAATATAATGGCATGTTTATAAGATGTACATGCCCCTTAGCTCCTCCACAATCATGTATTTTCTGTGTCATTATGGGATATTGAAAAGAAATTCTAATTGCTGTTAAACTGCCTAACACTGCACTACTGCAGTGAAATTTGATGGAAACACAAAACAGGCATAATTGTATTTTCCTTTATCTCACCACTAGCCTGTTATTCATTTTCATTGAAGTCAGTTGCATACACAGCAGATGGAACATAAAACAGATACTATGTGACCAGTTTTCCAGCCTCAGCCATGTCCAATTTTACCCTCAATAATAAAGTTTGCTTCTAGCAGGTCACTGGATTCGGAAAACGTTGCCATCATAGTAAGTGATTTGTCCATTTGCATTCACCCAGTGATATAGCCAGATCCTGTTTAAAATGCAACATTTCCGAACTGTACAAAGTTAAAAATCACACAACACCAGGTTATAGTCCAACAGGTTTATTTGGAAGCATTAGCTTTCTGAGTGCTGCTCCTTTATCAGGTGATTGTGGCATCTTCAAATCATTTCCAAACTGTATGCATTAAATTGTGAAGGAAGTTGTGTTGACTGTACACGTTTCATTTTGTCTCACTTTGTATTTGCTCTTGAGAGTTTAGCTCAGCCATTCCAAATGAGCATGAATTACTTTGCATCTGATCAACTCCATATGTTTTGTCTGATATCTGATAACATCAGATGAAATCATTCCTGTCTACATTCTCTTTGCTTTTCTTAGAAGTGAACAAGGAACTTACAATATTATCAAAAGGCTCAGGTGACAATATAAAATATGTACCTTAAACTGGAATTTAGTAAATGTCACAACCCAGAGATCAGATTACAAACCAGAATCAGATAGATATCAGTAGTTTTGAGCAGATTGGTTGGTATGAGTGTGAAATGATATCGTGTACAGTTTCCTGCTGTAGAGTGTGCTTGAGTCATGATGCACAAGGGAATTTTGATGCATTGTGACATCATTCTTGCAGGTTCACTTGAAATTAATTTCCAAATTGTTGATTTCGTCTCTTGGACAAACAGGGTCAACAGCAGCATGTGGAACAGGTGAACCAGGGGCATATGGCAGATGAGTGCAAGGTGTTTAATCAAATACATTTGTACACCCTACACAATGATTTGCCACAGCAACAAACGTAGTTGATTTCTATCAGGAGGCAGAAGCTATTAAAGCCCAAATGTGGAACAGGGTGTTACAAGTCGGCAGCTGAAATTGTGTGGATCTTGAGAGCTGTAAGCAAGCCAGGTACTGTAAGAGATACCAGAGAATAAAGGTCAGTGTACAGCTTTGTGCTGCTAAGGTGTTAGTTTGGCTGTACATTTTCCAGTCCTTATTCCAGTGGAGATGAAAGGCAATTTGAGAAAGAGTTGGAGATTCTTTTAGCCTCAATGGCAAAATTTTGAGAAAACCTCAGCATTAAACATAAACTTGAACAAAGCTGAGTGGCAGCTTTGTTAATAGCACTAGTGAAAGACCGCTACAGACTGCATTGCACCCGAGACTTCATTGAGGAGCAGAAAATACAGAAAGATTAGAAGACGATGAAGACCTACTTTGAACCCTGAACCCTGCGCCAATGTTTTTATGAATAATATATACTTAACATGGGTGGCATGGTGGCTCAGTGATTAGCACTGCTGCCTAACAGTGCCAGGGACCCAGGTTCATATACCTACCTCAGGTGACTGTCTGTGTGGAGTTTGCACATTCTCCCAGTGTCTGCATGGGTTTTCTCCCACAGTCCAAAGATGTGCAGGTCAGGTGAATTGGCCACGCTAAGTTGCCCATAGTGTTAAGTGCATTATTTGGGGTAAATACAGAGGAACCTTGTTTATCCGAATGAGATGGGCGGGCACTATTTTGTTCGGTTAATTGATTTCTGGCAAGTCTGCTCCCCGTTCAGGAGGCGAGGCAGTAGCACATTGCATGCGAGCCTCTGCCCCAACTCCCCCCCCAACCCCGCCCACTGTTCAACTCCTGTACACTCCCTCTGTTCCCCCTCCCCGGGGCAGCTGGACTGTCCACCAACAGTAAGACAGTGCTACTGTCTATGTGGGGTAAGTCTCCAAACAGACACACACGCAACGTTTTACTGTGACATTTTGACAGGTTTCACCTTTGCTCTGCATGGGACAATGTTGGGGAGGTTTTTCGGGAGGGGGGGGTTCAGGCTATACCTCTGTGTAGAATTCCAGGGAAAGTGCGGGGGGAGAGAGAGAGTGCGGGAGGTCAGTTCATTCAGGACTATTCTCGGCAGCATTTCAGTGAGCCGAGTTCATTTTTTATCATTGTCCCTGTCAACAAAAGACGCGATCAGGGTTGAAACAGCTCTTTGATGTAAAGCTTCTATCAGGACCTTGAGATAATTCGAAATAATTGATATTCGGACAATTGAGGTTTCTCAGTATAGGGTAGGGGTGGATTACTCTTCAGAGGGTCAGTGTGGACTTGTGAGGCTGAAGAGCCTGTTTCCATACTGTAGGGAATCTAATCTAAAAACATCAGAGTCAGGCAGAGTTGTCAGAATTTGGAATGCTCTGCCTGATAATGTGGTGAAATCTGACTCTACAAATAATCTTGAAAGGGAGTCAGAAATGAGTTGATTTGATTTATTTATTGTCACAGTATTTTGTTGCAAAATACAGTGCAAAGTATTGTATAGTCTCCAGCGCCATCTTAAAACATAGAAAACTAAAGCAAAACATAGAATATAAAGGCAGAAAAATAAAGAAATAAAGGAAAACCGTTCAATTGCACAGTCCTTCTTGTTAATAGGATGCATAGGATAGGGAAGGAAACTGCAGGGGATGGGCACAATTGAAATGTGGACTTGCTCAAGGAACAGCTACTGTGTCTCCTTGATAAGTATGTATCTGTCAGGCAGGGAGGAAGTGGTCGAGCGAGGCAGCCATGGTTTACTAAAGAAAATGAATCTCTTGTCAAAAGGAAGAAGAAGGCTTATTAGGATGAGACATGAAGACTCAATTAGGGTGCTTCACAGTTATAATTTATCCAGGAAAGACCAAAAGAGAGAGTTAAGAAGAGCCAGGAGAGGACATGAGAAGTCATTGGCAGATAGGATCAAGGAAAACCCTAAAGCTTTCTATAGGTATATCAGGAATAAAAGAATGGCAAGAGTAAGATCAGGGCCAATCAGGGATAGTAGTGGGAAGTTGTGCGTGGAGTCCGAGGAGATAGGAGAAATGCTAAATTAATATTTTTTATCAGTATTCACACAGGTAAAAAGACAATGTAGTCGAGGAGAATATTGAGATACAGGCTATTGGACTAGATGGGATTGAGGTTCATAAGGAGGAGGTGTTAGTAATTCTGGAAAGTGTGAAAATAGTTAAGCCCCCTGGGCTGGATGGGATTTATCCTAGAATTCTCTGGGAAACCAGAGAGGAGATTGCTGAGCTTTTGGCTTTGATCTTTATGTCATCATTGTCTACAGGAATAGTGCCAGAAGACTGAAGGATAGCAAACATTGTCCCCTTGTTCAAGAAGGGGAATAGAGACAACCCTGGTAATTATAGACCAGTAAGCTTTACTTCGTTTGTGGGTAAAGTAATGGAAAAGTTTATAAGGGGTAGGATTTATAATCATCTAGAAAGGAAATGGAAAAGGGCAAATGGAGCTCAATGCAGATAAACGTGAGGTGATTCACTTTGGGAAGAATAATAGGAGGGCAGAATACTGGGTCAATGGAAAGACATTTGGTAGTTGGATGTGCAGAGGGTTCTTGAAGTCCATGTACATAGATCCCTGAAAGTTACCACCCAGGTTGATAGTACTGTTAAGAAGGCATAAGGTGTGTTAGGTTTTATTGGTAGGGGTGGCCTCCTACCTGCCCTCGACCTCTTCATAGCAAACTGCCGCCGCTGCCCGAAACGTCGAATCTCCTGTTTCCTGGATGCTGCCTGACCTGCTGTGCTGTTCCAGCAATAAAGTTTCAACTTTATTGGTAGGGGGATTGAGTTCCAGATCCGTAATGTCATGCTGCAACTATACAAAATGCTAGTATGGCCACAGTTGGAATATTGTGTACAGTTCTGGTTGCTCCATTACAGGAAGGATGTGGAAGCATTGGAAAAGGTGCAGAGGAGATTTACCAGGATGTTGCCTGATCTGAGGGAAGGTCTTATGAGGAAAGGCTGAGAGACTTGGGTCTGTTTTCATTGGAAAGAAGAAGGCTAAGAGGGGATTTGATAGAGACATACAAGATGATCAGAGGATTAGATAGGGTAGACAGTGAAAGTCTTTTTCCTAGGATGATGATGCCAGCTTGTACGAGGGGGCATAACTACAAATTGAGGGGTGATAGATTTAAGACAGATGTCAGAGGCAGGATCTTCACTCAGAGAGTGGTAAGGGAGTGGAATGCTCCACCTGCTAATGTAGTTAACTCAGCCACATTAGGGAGATTTAAACAGCCCTTGGATAAGCACATGGATGATGATGGCATTGTATAGGGGGATGGGCTTAGATTAGTTCACAGGTTAACGTAACATCAAGGGCCGAAGGGCCTGTTCTGCACTGTATTGTTCTATGCTCTATGTTCTATGTTCTATGTTCTATGAATAAGTTGATTAAGATAGTCAACGTGGTTTGTGAAAGGTACAAACAGGTGGATGAGGGTAAAGCAGTTGATGTGGTGTATATGGATTTTAGTAAGGTATTTGGTAAGCTTCCCCATAGTCGGCTATTGCACAAAATATGGAGGCATGGAATTGAGAGTAATTTAGCAGTTTGGATCAGAAATTGGCTAACTGAAAGAAGACAGAGGGTGGTGGTTGAAGGGAAATGTTCATCCTGGAGTTCAGTTACTACTGGTGTACTGCAAGGATCTGTTTGGGGCCATTGCTGTTTGTCATTTTTATAAGTGACCTGGATGAGGGAGTAGAAGGGTGGGTTAGTAAACTTGTGGATGACACTAAGGTCGTTGGAGTTGTGGATACCGAAGGATGTTTGAGGTTACAGAGGGACATAGATAAGCTGCAGAGCTGGGCTGAGAGGTAGCAAATAGAGTTTAATGCGGAAAAGTGTGAGGTGATTCACTTTGGAAGGAGCAACAGGAATGCAGAGTACTGGGCTAATGGTAAGATTCGTGGTAGTGTAGACGAGCAGAGAGATCTCAGTGTCCATGTACATAGATCCCTGAAAGTTGCCACCCAGGTTGATAGGGTTGTTAAGGTGTGTTAGCTTTTATTAGTAGAGGGATTGAGTTTTGGAACCATGAGGTCATGCTGCAGCTGTACAAAACTCTGGTGCAGCCCCACTTGGAGTATTGCGTGCAGTTCTAGTCACCGCATAATAGGAAGGATGTGGAAGCTTTGGAAAGGGTTCAGAGGAGATTTACTAGGATGATGCGTGGTATGGAGGGAAGGTCTTATGAGGAAAGGCTGAGGAACTCGAGACTGTTTTCATTAGAGCGAAGAAGGTTGAGAGATGACTTAATTGAGGCATATAAGATAATCAGAGAGTTAGATAGGGTGGGCAGTGAGAGCCTTTTTCCTTGGATGGTTATGGCTGGCATGAGGGGACATAGCTTTAAATTGAGGGGTGATAGATATAGGACAGATGTCAGAGGTAGTTTCTTTACTCTGGGTATTAGGAGCATGGAATTCCCTGCCTGCAATAGTAGTAGACTCACTGACTTTAAGGGCATTTGAATGGTCATTGGATGGGCATATGGATGAAAATGGAATAGTGTAGAATAGATGGGCTTTGGATTGGTTTTACACGTCAGCGCAACATTGAGGGCCGAAGGGCCTGTACTGTGCTGTAATGTTCTATGTTCTATGTTAAGTGCTGTGCCATGGGCCATGGGCCATGAGGCCAGGTATGAGTCTCCCTTACCACACCACTGCTGCTGGAATGAAAATCACCACTCTTCAGTGCCATCTCAATGCTCTCGCCACTGTGAGTTCTCACTGGACCTAGCCAGTGCAGACACCACTGATGCCACTGGATACTACACTAGCGAAAACCTGACTCCACTGGCACCATGAGTCCACTTCAGGTCCCCCCTCATTTATGCAGCAATTGCTGATGCTGCCGAGTCTCATACTGGGCCCAAACTCACCTCTGCTGTCAACTCCATGAATCAATGCTGGACGGAGACACTGCCATTGTCTTCAATGTATTTGAGGATGAGGACCTTACAGGGTTATGAATGTGCGATGGGTGTGACAGCCCTTTTGTTGAAGTAGTGCTGTACAATGGGCCAAATTGTATCCTTCTGTGCCAAAGTTTTCTCTGATTGTCAGTGGTGTTCTCTTTTAGATGATAAATAAAATTGAGAACCTGCCTATTAGCAAGGATGGAGATTAAATGTCTCATAGCACTAAATGGAAAAGAGCTGGTGCTTTTTTGTGACAATGCTTTTTTCACAATCATCACTCAAAGTTAAACAGATTATCTGTTCACTAAATAAAAATCACATTCTCCCCATGTTTGCATGGGTTTCCTCTGGGTGCTCCGGTTTCCTGAAACAATCCAAAGATGTGCAGGTTAGGTGAATGGGCCATGCTAAGTTGCCCACAGTATTCAGGGATATGTAGGTTAGGTGCATTAGTCAGGGGTAAATGTAGGCATAAACCCTTTTGCTAATTTCAACCAAACACACTGAAAAACTCACCATGCCTCATAATCTGTCAAAGGATGAGTGACAGAGAGCTACCCAAACTCCATTATTTAAAACAAATTAACAATTTTATTCTTCAACTCCAAAAGAGAACATTAAGCAACAACTGTATACACTGTAAGCCTCCTTTGTCTTAACTATTTATCTACCTCCCGCTCTATAAAATATACTGATCCGATAAAGTCTCTATTAAAATTTACAAAAAAATCAAGTTTCAAAACCACCCGGCTGTCGCTCCTCCTCTGTATTTTCCTGGGTCTTTTCTTTAGTTTTCTGCTACAGAAATCTTTCATATGAAAAAGTACATTTTAGACAGCGGGTCTGTGAGCAGTACGTGTTCTTGGTCTTTTGGGCTAACTGTTCAAAATGCCTGATTTTTATACCCCAAAACATCTGATCATCTCATTGGTTTGATGTTGTCAAACTAATAAAATCCAAATTTGATTGGGTTTTAGTATCTTGGGGCATAATAGAACATAGAACATAGAACATAGAACATAGAAGAATACAGCGCAGTACAGGCCCTTTGGCCCTCGATGTTGCGCCGATCCAAGCCCACCTAACCTATACTAACCCACTATCCTCCATATACCTATCCAATGCCCGCTTAAATGCCCATAAAGAGGGAGAGTCCACCACTGCTACTGGCAGGGCATTCCATGAACTTACGACTCACTGAGTGAAGAACCTACCCCTAACTTCAGTCCTAT
>NC_057738.1:3130185-3139361 GCF_004010195.1 Chiloscyllium plagiosum | reverse complement strand
CTCAGTACTCCGGAACTCAATTCCTCTACCAATAAAAGCCAGTACGCCATATGCCTTCCTCACCGCACTATTTACCTGGGTGGCAACTTTCAGAGATCTGTGTACATGGACACCAAGATCCCTCTGCTCATCCACACTACCAAGTATCCGACCATTAGCCCAGTACCCCATCTTTTTGTTATTCTTCCCAAAGTGAATCACCTCACACTTAGCTACATTGAATTCCATTTGCCACCTTTCTGCCCAGCTCTGCAGCTTGTCTATATCCTGCTGTAACCTGCCACATCCTTCCTCACTGTCAACAACTCCTCCGACTTTCGTATCATCCGCAAACTTGCTCACCCAACCTTCTAACCCCTCTTCCAGGTCATTTATAAAAATGACAAACAGCAATGGTCCCAAAACAGATCCTTGCGGAACACCGCTAGTGACGGCACTCCATGAAGAAACTTTGCCATCAACTACTACCCTCTGTCTTCTTCCATCCAGCCAATTCCTAATCCAAACCTCCAACTCACCCTCAATGCCATTTGAACTGATTGGCTAAATTTGAATTGCTGTGGAAACATAGCAACATAGCTCAGTTATTTATTTCACAGCCAAATGTTACATTTTTAAATTTTCCAGCACACTCTGTGCCTGCTCGGTGCTTGCCAGCTTTTACTCTCTCTTAAAGATACAGTATACACCTACAGCTTCATGAAACGAGGAATGGGTTTGGGTGGGTTACTCTTCAGAGGGTCAATGTGGACTTGCTGGGCTGAAGGGCCTGTTTCCATACTGTAGGAATTCTATGAATGTAAATAAAAACAGAAATTGCTGGAAAAGCTCAGTCAATCTGGCAGCATCTATGGAGAGAAATCAGAGTTAGCATTTTGGATCTGTTCTGTGGAAGTCACTGGACCTGAAAATGTGAACTCTTATTTCTCTTCACAGATGTTGCTAGACCTGCTGAGCTATACCAGCAATTTCTGTTTTGTTCACTTTATTTGTTTTATTTACTATTGGTGGGACCTTCCTAAGTGCAAAATGGCTGCTGTATTTAGCTCCATAGTAGTTATGACAATAACTCAGTGTATCTGCAATAGAGAGGAAGCTCGGTTTTCCAATGGACATGAGCAATTCCACGCTTGGTTAATCGAATTCCGGATAATGAAATGCTGGATAACATAGTTAGGCCAAGCATCGTGACCTTGCAATCTTGCCGAATAATTGAATGTTGGATAATCGAGGTTCCTCTGCAGTTGTGGTTCGGATGAATAAAATGGCCTCCTACTCTGCTGTAAATTAGTACATGTTGAAATGGTGAAAACACGTAAATTTTTCTTCTCATTCCAAATTGCCGTGTCATTACTCAGCTTCTAAACAACTTTATCTCTCCAACCTGGTTACTTCTCCAATCACTGTTTGTGTGTGCCTGCATATCTTACTGAACGGCACACAAATTCTCTTGTGGGGGTGTGGGGAATGGTGAGAGGAAGAAAATTTCAACTTCTTATCTAGTAGTTGCCCCTTACTCCCTACCCTCCACATAGCTTATGTGAAAATCTACTCTGTAATATTAACGGAGCCATTTCAAGAGAGTTGAAGCTGGACATCTGATCAGCAGGAGGCATTTGGTTGAAACTGTGTTGTGTTGCCAAGCAGATATCTTTTAATTTTAATGTTGTGACCTTTGTACTATGTACCAATTTCTAACCTCACCTTCTGCGTCATGTTACTTATCTTGACCTGTTTCAGACTTATTTGATTACGTGTATGTTTGTTTGTAAAGTGCTAGCGTCAAAATGAAGGGTGACCATTTAAATATTTCACGATAAAGAAAATACACATAAAGCATAAAACATCATGAAGCACAACTACGCACTATATTTAGCAATAAAATGCCAGTGGAATTTCACTGTTATGACATAAAATCGACACACCAGTAGAAAAACACAAAGTTAATAGCACAGTTACAGCTGTTCAGCCTCAACAAATTGTTTTATTGACTGCCATGCACATGCATCTTCATATAAGGCAGCCAGTCAGTCCTGGCCATTACCTGACACATTTATTTCCTTTCACCTTTTCCCCAAAATATATAACAACATTTCTTTGTATTAATTCTACATTATCATGTATCTGTTTAACCTGTCTGCATCTTTCTTTGTTCTGCTTATGATTTGTCATGTCCATTAATTAGTCTTCACTTTTGTACTTAAATCCACATTATTTGCAGAAGTGGAGACCAAAACAGGCCCCAACACAGGTCCCAGGGATCACTGCCACTCACATTTTTTGTACTGATCGTCTGAACTTTACCATTAAACAATAGCAATGATAAAATACTGCATTGATATAAAGTCTTAAAAATAGAGAACTATGCTGAAACATTTCACAGAGGCATGAGGAAAATGGACATTAAGCTAGTTAGAACACAAAGTGCCCTTTGAGGTGAGTCTTATAGAGAGATAAGGAGGTGAAGAGCTTTAGTAAGAAAGTAGCATTTATAGAATAGAATCCCTACAGTGTGGAAATAAGCCCTTCGGCCAAACAAGTCCACACTGACCCTCCAAAGAGTAACCCACCCAAACTCATTCCCTCACAACTCCACATTTACCCCAGACTAATGCACCTAACTACACATCCCTGAGCACAATGAGCAATTTAGCATCACTGATCCACCCTAACCTGCATATCTTTGGATTGTGGGAGGAAGCTGGAGGCAATCCACACAGACACGGGGAGAATGTGCAAACTCCGCACAGACAGTCGCCCAAGGCGGGAATTGAACCCAGGTGCCTGGCGCTGTGAGGCAACAGTATGAGCCACTGAGCCACCGTGCCTTCCAAATAATATATTGCGACTGAAGTAAAGACCTTTCTCCAGTTGCTTTAAATAACAGCAAGTTCCTCTCCAACCCAGAAGGTTCTTGGTCTGCATTTATCACATCAAACAATAATCTGGCTGAAATTCATGAGTCCACATGTTGCTTCAATGTGGAACTTGGTTTTTCAACCTGAAGTTTGACGTTGCAGTTGAGGATCCCATAACTCTGATCCAGAAATACTAGCAATACTTTGGACATAGTTTAATGAAAAGTTCAGAAATTAATGAATTGTTGTTTGCTCCAACTTTGCAGTACTTCTTGATTGGCTTTCTCCCTTCCCCACAATCTTTACACATGATATAATTTGTGAAGGAAGCAGCTGCTCCTGCAAACTCACTTCCTCCGAAAACATTCACAGTAAAATCTGCCAATCCATCTGGACTATTTTTACAGTGGGCTCAGAAATAGGCAGTTTCAACAAACACTTCCATTTTATAGCAGGCCAGTGTAGCTCAGTAGTATTTATTTTGCATAGAACATGACAAGATTTACCCACAGAAGCAGAACGTTTGGCTCAATGTGCTCATGTCAACTGAAAAAGAGCTATCTAGCCAAATCCCAGGATCCATCTTAAGTCTGAAGTCCTGTAGATTATGGTACTTCCAGTACAAAGCATTTTTTTTAACTCAATGAAGGCTTCAGCTTCCACCTTGCTGTTAGATTGTGAGTTCCACACTCTCACCATGCACTGGGTGAAAAAAACTTACTTCCCAACTCACATTAATCCTTCTGTGAATTCCTTTAAGTCTACACTCCCAGTTATTGATCTCTTTGCTAAAGAAATGGAGTATTCTAATCTGATCTATTTGGATCCCTCATAACTTTATGCATCTCAGTTAAAGTTCCTCTCAGCCTCACCTCATTTAATTAAGAACCCCAACCTATCCAATCTTTTCCCATTCTCTCTAGTCCTAGCAACATCTCTTAAATGTTCTCTGTATCCTCTTTCTCTAGTGCAATCCTACCTTTTCTAAAATATATTATCAAAATTATTCACAGTACTCTAGCTGTGGCCTTGCTAATGTTTTATAAAGTTCTAAAATAATCTCCATTCTTTAACTAACCTCGGCCCCCTAACTCTCTTGAAAATCTGACATGCTACTGATGACTTGCACTGTGAAAATTGATGTAAAGTACCTATTCAGTTCCTCTGTCATTTCTTTATTCCCCATTACTACCTCTCCAGCTTCAGTGTCCAGCAGTAAAATGTCCACTCTTACATCTCACTCACTTTTAAAATATCTAAAAATAAACACATGGTCTATTTTTGTGTCATCTGCAAATCTCTTAGTCATGTCACGTATACTTGCATCGAAGTCATCAATCTATTTTGCAAAAATCTAAAGGCCTGCAGAACTCCACTAGAGACAACCTTTCAATCACAAAAGCATTTGATGAATCAGAAGGGCGGCACGGTGGCACAGTGGTTAGCACTGCTGCCTCACAGCGCCAGAGACCTGGGTTCAATTCCTGCCTCAGGCTACTGACTGTGTGGAGTTTGCACGTTCTCCCCGTGTCTGCGTGGGTTTCCTCCGGGTGCTCCGGTTTCCTCCCACAGTCCAAAGATGTGCAGGTCAGGTGAATTGGCCATGCTAAATTTTCCGTAGTGTTAGGTAAGGGGTGAATGCAGGGGTATGGGTGGGTTGCGCTTCGGCGGGTCAGTGTAGACTTGTTGGGCCGAAGGGCCTGTTTCCACACTGTAATCTAATCTAATCTAATCTAAGACCGTGGGGTCAAGTCCCACTTGAGCATAGAAATCTATGCTGACACTCTGAGCGAGTGTTGCACTGACAGAGGCGTAATCTTCTGCATAAGATGTAAACCAAGGCCTGTCTGTCTTCCAGATAGATGTAAAAGATTGTATGGTGCCATGTTAAAGGATAATAGCGGAGCTCAATATTTAACACTGAAACAGGTTAAGCATCAATATTTCTGGGACCGCATCAATATTTCTGGGACCACATCTATATGTACATTTGTTGCTACATTTCCTACAGTGGTGACTACAGTCCAATTTTTAAAACATTCTTCCTTGAAATGTGAGTGTTGCAGACGGATCAGCATTTTGTTGCCCATCCCCCGAAATGCCCTTGAGCTATTATTTGAGAGAAAGCACTTTGGAACATCCTGAGGTCATGAAAAGTGTGATATGAATGCAAGATTCTTTATTTTTCTCTCTGTCTCTTTCTCCCTTTTTATCTCTCTCTCTGCAAATCAAATAATGAAGGGATTTAGTAATTCTGAACAAGCACCCAGGCACCATTAAACATTTATATCGCATACAGCTCTCTTAATGCTGAATCGGTAGCTCTGTTTTCATTCTATACTTTCCCAGTGGCTGGGGAATCTTAGGTACTATAATGACAACCTAGGCATCTCTTCAGTGATTCAGCTATCGAGTAAATGATGAGTGGCAGCAAAAAGTGTTGGAAAGCTGCAAATCTGAAGTGAAGCCAGAAAATGGTGGGAAAATTCAATACAGGACAGGAACAGGCCCTTTGGCCCACTACGATTCTGCTGATTCCATTCCTCATTTAGGCTTCTACTTATTGCTCAAGCATGGTTTCTTATCTTTCTGTTCACCTCCTACTTATGTGTCAATCAAGAAATGCCTTAAACTTTGCTAATATGCCACTTCCATCAACTTCATTGGCAGTGTGTTCCAGGCCCTCACTGCCCTCTGCATGAAAACTTTTCCCTATACTTCTCCCCCAAACTTGCCCCCTCTCACCTTGATCCTATGCCTTCTAGTAGTTGACCTATCCACCCTTGGAGAAAGTTTCTGACTATCTACCCTATCTATGCATCTCATAATTTTGTTGACCTCTATCAGTTTGTCCCTCAGCCTCCGTCTTTCCAATGAAAACAATCCCAATTTATCCAACCTTTCCTCATAATTAAAACCCTCCAAACCAGGTAAACCTTCTGTGCACCCTCTCCAAAGCATCCACATCTTCCTGGTAGTGTGGTGACCAGAACTTCATGCAATATTCCAAATGTGGCCTAACTAAAGTTTTGTAGAGCTGTAACATAGCTTGCCAACTTTTATATTCAATGCTCGTGGGACGAAGGGCCTGTTCTGTGCTGTATTGTTCTATGTTCTGGCTGATGAAGGCATTGTGCTGTCTGCCTTCTTGATCACCATATCCACCTGTGTTGCCATTTTCACAGATTTGTGAACCTGTACAGCCAGATCCCTCTGTATGTCAATGCTCCTAAGGGTTCTGCCATTTGTTGCATAATTTGCACCTGAATTTAATCTTCCAAATGCATCACCTCGCATTTATCTGGATTAAATTCCATTTGCAGTATTTCCACCCAAATCTTAGGAATAAATTAGAAACATAAAGAAATAAGAAGTTCAGCATTACAATGCTTCACACTATCTTAGGTACACAATTTTAGGAATAAATGAGAAAAATAAAGAAATAGAAAGTTCAGCACTATAGCAGAATGCGTCAGGCCGTGGCACCATTCACACCAAGCCTCACCTCCAGACTGTGCCAGTCTTTGCCTCCAGTATTCATCTGCAGATGCCAACTCACCAAGCACGAGCACTGCCACAGCCACGACCCATCGGCCCACTGTAGGCACCAATCTCCAATGTAGCCGACAGGCCCCAGGTTCCAAATTCTAGGCCCCAAGCCTACCAAAGCTAGGAGTCTTTGATCCAAGCATTGCCAAATAAGAAACAGAAAGTGCTGCAAGAAGACAGTGGGTTGGATTTCTCCACTTTTTGGCTGTGTTCCTTTTGAGGCATTTCATGGTGGATGTCATGAAATGATTTACAGCAAATTTCTCACCTCATTATCAATGCTTATCCAGTGCCCTTCTTGTACAATCATGCAGCAGAAAAGGCCAAGCTTCTACCACTGGTGGTACCTTCTGATCTCCAAGGTGCCAGAGTCATAGCTAAAGCCCTAATGCGCATCACTTCAGATGGGCCATGCCTGGAACTATTTCACACACAGTCCTCTAAGGTAACTGAAGGGTCTCAGAAAGGAAAGCTGATATCCTGCCTTTCAGTGAGGGACCTGGATGTTCTGGTTGTCGAAAGGAGAGCCATCCTCTACCCCAAGGGCCACCCTCTACCCAACAGGCCACCAGAGGATGCTAAGGCACCAAAAGCAGCTAGACTGGCCACATATAGCAGCCTGGGTCGGTTCAGTCTCCAGGGTCAGATGGGATACACAGCAGTGTAGGAAAAGGTCAATGACATTCCACACTATGCAAGGATAAGTTCCGCCATCTTCTGTCTGCTAACTCATTTTTGTTTTAACTCTGCCACTGCATACAAACCTCACCTAAGCTTGTGGACTACCCAACCTCACTATTGCATGGAGGATCTCCGCTCAATGGCTTGAACCAACCTTATCCTCCACAAGCCTTCCTGCCCTCTGAATGCCTTGCAATCCAAAGAGGCTGGTAGCATTGACTTAAGCACAAAGTGAATGAGCACATAGAAATGAAGCTAACAGCCATACGATGCAGTCCGTGCAGATGCATGAGTTGGCTGTATGTCCTCATTTGCAATATGATCTGGCAGAAGCATGAAAGTCTAAGGTCCCTAAGCTCCAAAGTCAAGTCCTGAAGCTGTGAAGTGGATTCTGAGTTGGCCTGAGATCAGCCAAGATAATGCTATTAGACTGGTGGTTTTCTGATGCTAACTTGGGTGGTCATAGAGTTATTAGATTAGATTACTTACAGTGTGGAAACAGTACCCTTCGGCCCAACAAGTCCACACCAACCCGTCAAAGAGCAACCCACCCAGACCCATTCCTTACATTTACCCCTTCACCTAACACTACGGGCAATTTAGCATGGCCAATTCACCTAACCTGCACATGTTTGGACTGTGGGAGGAAACCCACGCAGAGAATGTGGGAGAATGTGCAAACTCCACACAGTCAGTCGCCTGAGGCAGGAATTGAACCCGGGTCTCTGGCGCTGTGAGGCAGCAGTGCTAACCACTGTGCCACTGTGCCGCCCACTATAAAGATATACAGCACAGAAACAGACCCTTCAGTCCAACTCGGCTATGTTGAGCAGATATCCTATATTAATCTAGGCCAAGTGTGTAAGTGAACACTGTCCAAGGAGTATCCAAGGCCATGTTGGTGAAGGGACATTAAACTGGAGGACTGGAGAAGAAAGTGGCGAGGCCATGTTGGTGAAGGGACATTAAACTGGAGGACTGGAGAAGAAAGTGGTGAGGCCATATTGGTGAAGGGACATTAAACTGGAGGCCTGGAGAAAAAAGTGGCGACCTGCAATTGTCAGATAACCACTCTGACTTTCAACTTGGAAATTAAGACTTTCTCAGGAGAGCAAGGGAGAACTGGGAACTGCATATAAATGAGGTAACATTAGCTAATAATATGTTGCAAATGCATGGAAATGAGATAGTTATATTTTAATCAGCAAAATTCAAAACTTGTCATTGAAACCTTAGGGGACAATTGGAATATTTTTTCTTGACGTTGGGGTTCTGGGGTTTTCAATCTGCCTATATTTTCCTGCATTTCTCACCATTGCCCACACCGCTGAAGGACTGGGAATATTCCTCCCAATGGGGCATTTAGCAGGATTTGATTTGGGCAGAATCTTGTAGGGGTCTGTGTGATGTGGGCTATGGCCATATTTGTTGGAGAATTGGACAGGAAGTCTGATGAGTGTCATCTTGACATAAGGAGCACCTCATCCCACCTTTTAAACTTTTGACAAGCCAGGAAGCCAATTTCTTGCAAAACAGCAGCGAGTTGCCAATTAAGGTGGATTATTGTTTGTTAACACTTTATTGATATTTTGTATCTTACCAAGCCTGTCACACAAGTTAGATTTCAATAAAACCTGATGTAGAAACCAGTGTGGCTGCCCGGTGACTTCAGCATATCGCATGCTTTGAAAGACCTTCATGTTACTTATGGCCAAACAGCATGTCAAGGCACAATCTACAGGCATCACCCACATGCGCCACTCATCCACAGACATTGGCATCTGGCACTTGACTTCCCCTCAGGACCAGCATGGTACCTCTCCAATAAACTATCAAGCCTAGAGTCAAATTGCTGGGGTGCACCATCAACTAACATTTAAATGTTCCAGTAGGGATAATTTGCATAGAGTCCGGCACCACCTCAGGGCTACTCATTTCCTCTCATAGTGACCTAGCACCTACCTGCCTAGTTGCAAAACCCATGCTTTCATTGCCAAGCCATACCTGTTAATTCATTTCATTCAGAGCCAAAGTACTGCCATTTGAGTTGCTCTGCAGTGTGGATGCACAGTAGGCTGCTTGTCATGT
>NC_057738.1:3108347-3130151 GCF_004010195.1 Chiloscyllium plagiosum | reverse complement strand
CAATATTGCTCTATGGCACATGAGATGTCATTTCAGCACCTACAATAGGAGCCATCTGCCTGCATGGAAAACACACTGCACCTTTATTGAACAAATGGCTGTTTCAGAAGCTGGTGTCGACCAGTCGCGATGGAGCCATGGTTGGTTAGGGGTCCCAGCACCATCAATAACACTGTCATGATTCTGCACACAGTTCGGCCATGGTCAGTTATCTATTGGGAGTCTCATATTTGGGGGATGCGCCTGGGGCACAGGAAGCAGTCATTCCTGTAAGACCATCACAAACAGTGAGGGGAGTCATAGAGCTGTAAACACTATGGTCATATGTCTGCTTAAGCATGCTCGGGGTTGGTTATTGAAGTTGGTCAAAGGGCTAGGTGAATGAAGTCCAGAGGATGCATTTGTTGTTTGAGAGGTTTCAAGAGACAACTGTAGGATTAATGGGGGATTACTGCTGAAAGGGATCAGGGAGTCAAGGCTGTGAGGATGAAAGCAGATTTATTTGAAGTGGGGACAAGGGCAGTGATTAGCTAATGGGCAGATACAGGCGACCAGTGGAGTTCCACAAGGATCAGTGCTGGGAACAGCGACTGTTTACAATGTCAATGATGTGATGAAAGGAAGCGAATATACTATAGTCAAATCTGCAGGTGACATAAAATTAGGTGGAAATGAGGGATATAAACTGTTTATAGAGAGATATTGATAGGTTAAGTAAGTGGGCAAAAGGTTGTCAAATGGAATATAATGGGGAAAGATGCAAAGCTGTTCATTTTGGAGGTAGAAAAAAAAGGGATATTATTTTAAATGGAGAAAAATTGCAGAAAGCCACAACACAAAGGGACTTGGAGGTACATGAAATACAGAAAGCTAGCACACACATGCAGCAGGTCATCAGGAATGCTAATGGAATATTAGCCCTTAGTTCAAAGGGGTCGGAGTATAAGTGTAGGAAAGTCTTACTGTAATTGTACAAGGTGCTGGTGACACCACACCTGCAGCAGTTTTGGTTCCCTTATTTAAGGAAAGATATATTTCATTCGAAGCAATTCAGAAAATGTTCACAAGGATGATCCCTGGTAAACAGGTATTGTCTTATGAGCAAAAGCTAGACAGGTTGAAACTCTACTCCCTGGAGTTGAGAAGAATGAGACGTGATCTAATTGAAGGCACACAAAAGCTTCAAAAGGTAAGAGCAAGGCAAGTTGGCAAACTGGATCCAAAATTGGCTTACAAATAGGAGGCAAAGGGTGATGGTGGAGGGTCACTTTTGTAATTGGGAGCATTTGACCAGTAGTGTATCACAATGTTCGATTAGGTTAGATTCCCTACAGTGTGGAAACAGGCCTTCAGCCCAACCAGTTACCAGAAGAGTAACCCACCCAGACCTATTTCCCTCTGACTAATACACCTAACATTATGGGCAATTTAGCATGGCCAATTCATCTGACCTGCACATCTTTGGACTGTGGGAGGAAACCGGAGCAAACCTACACAGACAGTGGGAGAATGTGCATACTCCACTCAGACAGTTGCCCGAGGCTGAGAATCGAACCTGGGACTCTGGCGCTGTGAGGCTGCAGTGCTAACCACTGAGCCACTGTGCCACCCCAATATTGAGACCCTTGCTGTTTGTTATTTACATTAACAATTTACATGAGACTGAAAATGATATAATTAATAAATTTGCAGATGACATGAAATTGGTAGTGTTGTTGATGCTGAGGAGCATGGTCCCAGGATACAGTCTGATTTTTATCAGTTGGTAATTTGGGTAGAACAATGGCAAATGGAATTTAATTCTGATAAGTGTGAGGTGATGCATTTTGGGAGATCTAATAAGGGAAGGACATACACAATGAATGGTAGGTGGGTACTGAGGAATAAAAAAAGTTAGGGTACAAGTCCATTGATTCCTGAAGGTGTCCGCACAGGTAGAGAGATGGTAACTGGGGCATAGAACATAGGAATAATGAAATCTTGTTACAACTTTATAAAACATTAGTTAGGCAACAGATACAATATTATGCGCAGTCCTGGTCACTACACAATTCAGAAGGATGTGATTGCACTGGAGGTGCTGCAGAAGAGATTCACCAAGACGTTGCCGAGAATGAAAAGTCTCAGCTCTGAGGAGAGACTGAATAGTCTGGGGTTTGTTTTCCTTGAAGTGGAGGATGCTGAGTGGGAATCTGATTGAGGGATACAAGATTATGAGATTGTCAGTCTGACTAATCGTTGGGACACAGACAGACGTTACCCCTATTGTTAGAAAAGCTGAACTATCTTGAGAATGTAATTTGAAAGAAGCCCTGGGATTTACATATCAAAGAACAGAAACCAGCATATCGAATTTTAAAAGATGAAAGATTTAATCTAAAATTGTTTAATCTATCACACCTCTGTGGCACTGGACTCCTTGGGCTATAAATTCTGTGATCATGATCTTATCCTTCACAACCACCTGATGAAGGAGCAGCGCTCTGACAGCTAGTGCTGTCAAACCTGTTGGACTATAACCTGGTGTTGTGTGATTTTTAACTTTATCCACCCCAGTCCAATGCCAGCACCTCCAAGTCAAGATTATCTTCCCCATGTAGATGTGTCTAAGGCCAGAGGGCATAAGTTTAAGGTGAGGAGAAAGTGGTTTCGAGGAGATCTGAGAAAGAATATTTTCATCTAGAGGATGGTAGAAAAGTGGAAGTTCTACCTGAGGGGATGATGGAGGCAATTACTCTTGCTTACGAAGCTTCTTGATGAATATTTAAAATGCTAGGGCATAGTAGGCCATGAACCAAATGCAGTTAAATGGGATTAGTGTAGTTTGGTGTTTGTTGGTAGGCATAGGCATGTTGGGCCAAAGGGCTGTTTCTATGCTGTATATCTCTATGACTCTATGAAGTTGGTGGGTTTGTATGTGCAATGGAATATCAGCTATGCGGCCATGTACAATGGGCAGTATGCCTTTGTGGCTGCTGGTGAGGGCAACATGGGATTGCCAATTCTTGTCCAGGTGCACAGCATTGTTGCAAAGATGGCATAGGTGCAAGGGATGCTGCAGTTATCTGCAGGAGCGTCGAGTTGTTCTGGGAATGGCATATAGGGGAAGAATCAGATCTGAGAGACATCATAAGGTAAGGCAGGTAATTAATGCAGTGAGTTTGGTAAGATATGTGAAAAAAAAAGTTGCAACCCTCGTGGTGGAAGTCCCTCCAAAAAATTCAACTTGGACTGATCAAAAATGTAAGATTCTGCCCTTTGATTTTTTTCTCTGAACTTATTTGATAAACTAAAAGAACAAACGATCTCTGCATCGCTCCCCTCATCATTTCTTCGGAGGAGATTTTCTCTGCCTGTCATTTGGTGTTACTAACACCAATGTTAACTAACTGAAAACTAAAGATCATCTGTCAGGAAACTTCCCCTAATATATTTTGCTATGATTTATTTTGCTGCCATTGTCAATTGTTTCTTTTTATTTATTTATTTATTCACTCGTAGAATGTGGGTATCATTGACTGGGCTGGCATTTGTCCCTGTCCTTAGTTGCCCTTGAGAAAGTGGTGGTGAGCTGCCTTCTTGAACTGTGCAGTGCACATGCTATAGATAGGCCCACAATGGCCTTAGGGAGTGAATTTGAACATTTTGACCCAGCAATAGTGAAGGAATGATGGTATATTTCCAAGTTCGTATGGTGCGTGTCTTGAAGGACAACTTGAAGTTGGTAGTGTTTCCATGTTCTGGATCAATGGTGCTGGAAGAGCACAGCAATTCAGGCAGCATCCGAAATGCTTCGAAATTGACGTTTCGGGCAAAAGCCCTTCATCAGGAATAAAGGCAGAGAGCCTGAAGCGTGGAGAGATAAGCTAGAGGAGGGTGGGGGGGGGGATAGAGTAGCATAGAGTACAATAGGTCAGTGGGGAAGGAGATGAAGGTGATAGGTCAGGGAGGAGAGGGTGGAGTGGATAGGTGGAAAAGGAGCTGGGCAGGTCGGACAAGTCCGGACAGGTCAGGGATCGAGTTGCTGGAGGTTAGAAGCTAGGATGAGGGGGGGGAAGGGGAAATGAGGAAGCTGTTGAAATCCACATTGATGCCCTGGGGGTGAAGTGTACCGAGGCGGAAGATGAGGCGTTCTTCCTCCAGGCGTCTGGTGGTGAGGGAGCGGCGGTGGAGGAGGCCCAGCACCTCCATATCCTCGGCAGAGTGAGAGGGGGAGTTGAAATGTTGAGCCACTGGCGATTTGGTTGATTGGTGCGGGTGTATCGGAGATGTTCCCTAAAGCGCTCTGCTAGGAGGCGCCCAGTCTCCCCAATGTAGAGGAGACCGCATCGGGAGCAACGGATACAATAGATGATATTAGTGGATGTGCAGGTAAAACTTTGATGGATGTGGAAGGCTCCTTTAGGGCCTTGGATGGAGGTGAGGGAGGAGGTGTGGGCACAGGGTGTTTCCATGTATCTGCTGCCTTTGTCTTTCTAGAAAGAAATAGTTGAGGGTTTGGAAGTGTTGTCTAAGGATCATTGGCAAATTTCTGCAGTTTACTTGTGTAGATAACAGCAGCAATGGTGAGGGGTGATCGTTATGGGACTGGATGCTTGTAGAAGTGCTGCCTGGATTGGAGGGCTTATTTTATGAAGAAATGTTGACTGAGCTCGGACTTTATCATTGGAGAAAAGGAGGAGGAGACAGGACCTAATTGAGGTATACAAGATAATGAGAGGCATAGATAGAGTTGATAGCCAGAGACTATTTCCCAGGGCAGAAATGGCTAACACGAGAGGTCATAGTTTTAAGCTGGATGGAGGAAAGTATAGAGGGGATGTCAGAGGCGGGCTCTTTACACAGAGAGTTGTGAGAGCATGGAATGCATTGCCAGCAGCAGTTGTGGAAGTAAGGTCATTGGGGACATTTAAGAGACTGCTGGACATGCATATGGTCAAAGAAATTTGAGGGTGCATACATGAGGATCAATGGTCGGCACAACATCGTGGTCTGAAGGGCCTGTTCTGTGCTGTACTGTTCTATGTTCTATGTCAATAAAGTGGGCTGCTTTGTCCTGAATGTCAAGTTTCTTTAGTGTTGTTTGAGTTGCACTCATCCAGGTAAGTGAGTAGTATTCCATCACACTTCTGACGTGTACCTTGTAGATGGTGGACAGGCTTTGGGGAGTCAGGAGGTATGTTACTCACTGCAATATCCCGAGCCCCTGACCTACTCTGTATGGTGGGTCCAGTTGAATTTCTGGTTAATGGCAACCACCCGATTTTGATAGTGGGGGATTCAGTGATGGTAACACTATTGAATGTCAATGGGTGGTAGTTGGATTGTCTTTTTTTAATTCATTCATAGAATGTGAGCTTCACTGGCTGGGCCAGCATTTATTTCCCATATTTAATTGCCCCGGGGCAACTAAGAATCCACCACATTGCTGTGGGTCTGGAGTCACGTGTAGGCCAAACTGAAAAAGGATGGCAGATTCCTTTCCTAAAGGTCATTAGTAAACTAGATGTTGTTTTCCGACAATCGATATCAGTTTCATGGTCATCATTTGACTCTTAATTCCAGATCTTTGGAGACTGGAGATGGTTAATGGCTGGTATTCACGTGGCGTGAATGTTGCTTTCCACTTGTCAGCTCAAACCTGGATACTGTCCAACATGACTTTTTCAGTATCTGAGGAATTGCGAATGGTGCTGAATATTATGCAATCATTGGCACACATCCCCATATCTAATCTTTTGATGGAGGGAAGGTCATTGCTGAAGGAGGTGAAGGTAGTTGGGCTTAGAACACCACTGTGAGGCTGCCCTGCAGAAATGACTTGGAGCTGAGATGACTGACCTCCAACAACCACAATCATCTTCCTACATGCCAGGTATGACTCCAACTACTGGAGTGTTTTTTTCTACTAATTTGTCCTTTTACTCCTATTGATTCCAGTTTTGCTCGGGTTCATTGATGCTGAACCAGTTTAATGTAGCCTTGATGTTAAGGGCTGACACTCTCGACTCACCTTTCAGTTCTTTTGTCCATGTTAGAACCAAGGCTGTAATGAGGTCAGGAGATGAGTGGCTTTAGTGGAAGCCAAACTGGGCATCACTGAACAGGTTATTGCTGAGGAGGTGCTGCTTGATAGCACCGTTGGTGACACTGTTCATCAGTTTACTAATGATCGAAAATAGACTGATGGAGTGGTAATGGACTGGGTTGGATTTCTCCCTTTTATGCACCTGACCAAGTTTCTGCATTGCTGGGTAGATACCGGAGTTGAAGCTGCACTGGAATAGCTTGGCTAGGGGTGTGGAAAGTTTTGGAGCAGAAATCTTCAGTATTATTGTCAGAATGTTGTCAGCTTCATAGCCTTTTCAGTATCCAGTGCCTCAAACTATTTCTTAATATTATGTGCAATGAATGAACTCGACTGCAGACTGGCACCTGTAATGCTGAGGACGTCTGAGCAAGCTGAGGTAGATCATCCACTCCACACTCTGAGTTTAAGATTGCTACAAATGCTTCTGCCTTATCCTTTACATTGAGATGTATCATTTTTCCATCATCAAGGATTGGGATATTTGTGGAGCCCCCTTCCTCAGTAAGTCACCACTATTCACAACTCGATATGGCAGGACTACAGAGCTAAGATCTGATCTGTTGGTTGTGCGATCACAAGATCTGTTTCTCACTCACTGCTTTTGCTGTTTTGCATGTAAGTGATCCTATTTGTAGCTTTTTGTATGCCTGGTGCTGTTCCTGTTTATGTTGCTATAGATAAATGAAGAAAGGTACAGAAAGCCTCTCTACATGAAGACAGTGGCAGGTGAGAACTGTATATTTGTACAAAATGACTTGCCATTGTCACATGGCCTCTGACTTTTGTTTCGAAGCCTGAAAGATGGAAGCCATTAAAGAAAGCACATGGTTCACTGAGGCTCTTTCTCAGAGTTGGCCCAGAGTGATGCAATGTCAATGAATAAGTGGGAACTGGTGCTGCCCTGGTTACACTGTTCTCTCTCAGTTTCTGAGCTCAGATGAGGTTGGGTTCTGTAGGTGTCCTTCAACATGGTTAAACACTTCAGGTGATGGGGTGAAAGAGAGAATTTTTTTTAACAGTTTTGACCTTCCTGGTATTACCCTGCTGTCTGTCTAATACTGTCGTACGGTGCCACAGGTTATGCTGATCTGACAGTGATCACCTTTAACAGTGAATGTCAGCAGAGGGCTGTCATGTGGATAGGAGGGTAAGGGAGTCCTACAAGCCAGCACAATCCCTTCTTATCTTGTTGTCTATGTATATTATAAAACTGGAGAATTTCACCCAAAATAATTTGTGAAAAGTCATTGGCTTGTGCGGCACCCGAAGCTTGGAGGGACCTAGAAAATATTTCAGAGTGAGTTAACTTTCTGAACAGCAGAAGCTGTGGCTATATATTTCCTGCCGATGAAACGAAACAGAGCCCAAAAGTGGGACTTTTACTCAGGCGGAAGTGGGTACTACAGATGCTGGAGATTAGAGTCAAAATTGGAGTACTGCTGGAAAAGCACAGCAGGTCAGGCAGCATCTGAGGAGCAGGAAAATTGACGTTTCCAGCTAAAGCCCTTCATCAGGAATCAGTCCCAGCAATTAATTCATGTCAAATCTTAGTATGTCTGATGCCTACAGCACAGCATCATACTATATTGTACACCTACCTAATGAATCGCAGGGATATTTCCAAAGAGAAGTGTGGATAACCTCATGGATTAAGAGAGAAAGATAGATGTAGCAAAAAGCATTTTCTTTCAAAACTGCTGCCAAATTGCATTAAAAATACTTCCCACTGGCAACAAAGGGTCCTAAACTATCATCAGTTCTCAGCTGTGATTTTATTTTGGAAAGTTCATTTTGGTCTGATATAGATACAGTTTAAACTTAGACCTGATGTATAAACATGAGGTAGCCACTCACTTAATACACATGAACAAACAGGAACCTTTTATTCTCCCTTTGCTTGACCTTTGACATTTCCTACTCATAGCAGCCAAACAATGGCCCTGAATTCCAATTGAAAATGCCAGGAATTCCAATCATACCTAAGTATGAAAGAGATAAAAGAAGCATGGGGGTAGCATTTCAATGGCTGATGCCATTCATTTCCTTCATTTTGAAAAGAAGGAATGTCATACTGCTTATTACACTTGGCATCTGATTCTGCCACATGTCTCACCATAGCCTGTAACGCTCACACCCCTTTAAAATTCCTGCCAATGAAACAAATTACTTCAACAACAAAATCAACTGTAACAAGACGTATCAAGGTAACCTCTCCGACAGATGATCTCCAGCTTTCGATCAGTGTTTAAGAGAGGCGTCAGAATGTATCCTTACACCAATTCATCAAGAATGAAAGTTTCTTCCATTCCGTTATTTGTAAACGTGATGGTGACAAGTGATGCAAAGATCTTGTAAACTTTACAGTTTTCACTTTCATCCGAAAATGGGTTATGGGTACTCCAATAAGGTATGGTGAGATTTCTGCTAGGCAGTGAAGAGATACCAGTTGACAGGAATTAACACTTGGCAAACCACAATTCATCTCATTAATATTCACACTCCCATCCTGTGAATCTCACTAAATAAACTCAGCATGGAAACCAGAGTGTGCTTGTGGTGGATTGAGCTCAGTACTTGCTCCGAACTATCCCCACGTTGCCTGCAATCAAACCGGTGCCTTGGGAAGATATAGGCCATCAGAACATTCATTCCACTTCCATGGACATTAGCATCCAACATCTTGACCAGCCTGGCATTTCTTCTATGTACTGTACTGGCAGTGTGATGTGGAAGCACATGCTTGCATTGCATTGCAGGATTCAGTAGGGCCACTGTGCATAGTGTCAGAGACCCAGCTCACACACTGCCTTAAGATTTATTTCAGAGATGCTCGCTTACTCTTTTAGTACTCATTCACTTAGTGCCTTCTTGCTTGTTCACAATTTGCCTTGCCTTGCCTTGCTTGTTTGTTGGAAGTCCTCAGTTTAGACGGTTGCACATCTTACTATCTGGCAATGTTTTATAACAATCTTACACCTGAACCATGTGTCTTATGTGGCAAACACACTGCAGCAGGTAGGCAACCATGTATCCAACTACTGGTGGAATAGATTAGATTCGATTAGATTACTTACAGTGTGGAAACAGGCCCTTCAGCCCAACACACCGCCCCACTGAAGCGCAACCCACCCATACCCCTACATTTACCCCTTACCTAACACTACGGGCAATTTAGCATGGCCAATTCACCTGACCTGCACATCTTTGGACTGTGGGAGGAAACCGGAGCACCCGGAGGAAACCAGTCCTCAGTGAAGTCCATCGTGGCACTGGACAGTCAGGGGTCCCAATGCAGTAAGTCAAGGACAGTCTCCCATACCAGTACAGGTGATTGGCTACAGTCAGACTTCCGGCTGGTGGGTGGATGAGTGGGTACGAGGATACAGTTCAGTTAGGGGTTCTGTGCTTCTGCAGCCCAGGGAGTTGACCATGTTCAGTCCATAGGCATCATAGGGATCAGGAGAAAGTGAGGACTGCAGATGCTGGAGATCACAGTCAAAAAGTGCGGTGCTGGAAAAACACAGCCGGTCAAGCAGCATCCAAGAAGCAGGAGAGTCAACATTTTGAACATAAGTTCTTCATCAGGAATTTCCCTTGATGAAGAGCTTATGTCGAAATGGCAACTCTCCTGCTCCTCAGATGCTGCCTGACTGGCTGCGCTTTTCCAGCACCACACTTTTTGATTGTAAGGACCAGTTCAGCTGATAGGGTAATGCAATCAGGGTTTTATATCAAATTTAGTCAAGGGTCTGGGCATGCCTTGACCAAGCCTGGAAAGTGATGCCAGCTGACAGAATAGTGCCCATTTAGTCCGGTAGGTCTGTCCTCAGAAACTAAGAGGAAAAGGGGAAAAGGGGTGGCTGAAATTCTGGCGACAGCTGTGACTGAGCCTCAGCAGTTTAATTTTTAGGACTGGAGGCTGCAGGCTTTTGGCAAGAGCACAATGCAAATGGTTTTGATTTGATATATTTAATGTCACATATATTTTGCTACAAAATACAGTGAGAAGTGTTGTACAGTGTGCCAATCTCCTGCCCTACTTAAAACACAGAAAAGTAAACCAAACCATGGGATATAAATACAGAGAAATAAAGAAATAAAGAAAAACTGTTCAACTTGACAGTCCTTCTTGTTACGTTCTCCACCTTGGGCCATGGGTCTGGTGGCCAGCCATGAATTCCCTTTGCCTCACCGGTGACGGCTGCTGGAATGAAAATTGACATCTCTCTGGTGCTATTTTGCCTCCGCCCACACCCTCACCACTAGGAGTCCTTGCTGGACCTCACCGATGCAGACACCACTGATGCCACCGGTTACTGCACCACCCAACTCGACTCTACCATCGCCATGAGTCCACCTCAAGCCCACCTTGCTGATGCAGCCACTGCTGGTCTTGTATTAGATTAGATTATGATTAGATTAGATTAGATTAGATTACAATATAAATTATGGTTGACAAAGGTACATTGAGGGAGTATGGGTAGTCCATGGTCAGTAGCAGTCTGGCGTCAGAGCATAAGGATGTGAAGGAGAACATCAGACATGTTCACCTCATCTGCCTGGATGTGGGTGGAAAGGGTTGGTGGGAACACTGGGAAATGTGAATTATACAATTTGATGGGATGTGAATTATACAATTTGATGGGATGTGATGTGGATAAGTGGAGGCTCATTGACATGGTCAGGCAGAGGCTGGAAGTAGCTGGAAGAGGAGTGATCATTGTCACCTTCCATTGGGCTGGAACTCATAAGTGTACAATGGGGTGAAAATGGCTGCAACCACACTGAGAGTGGGCAGGGATGTGTGTTGACCTGTGAGAGAGGGGACTGCACACACACTGTTCAGAGGGATTTAAAGGGTCATATAGATAAGTCAGTAGAATGCATGTTGCCAAGCCATTCTGCATTATTGACTCGATCTGAAAGATGGCACCTCCTTGACACAGCCACTGCTGGACAACTCTTTGTTCGCTACATCTTAGTACACAGAGGGAGCCAAACATTAGGGATTGTCATCCAGGAGGGCAGAAGGCCATGTGTAAATTGTTCCCCACGTTGTGTCAGCTGATCTGGATGGTTTGTCCAAAAATCATGAAGGCTCTAGTTTGGTCATGAAGTGATGCCAGTTAGTGTGATAATGCATTGAACGCTGGCACACAGATTCAGAAGCAGATGTTGGAAAGTTACAGTCAACCACGTTTATCCTCACATTTACATAACTTTTGTCATCTGTGCCACCAAAAAGGTCTCGATCCATCAATATAGGAGAAAGAACCATGGATCCTAGAAATCTGAAACAAAAACAGAAGTTGCTGGAGAAACTTAGCAGCATCTGTGGAGAGAAAGCAGAGTTAACATTTCAGGTCCAATGCTAGTTTCAGAACTAGTAGTAACTCAGAAAAGGTGGTGTATATGCTGAAGATGGAGGAGAAAGAAGAGTTGCTAATGGGGACAATAAGTAGGTGAAAATGGGTTTGCTTTGCTGAAAGTAGTCCATGTCATGAAGGGCCTGGAGTGGGAGGTGGATTGAAGATATGGAAGAAGGCATTCCAGCCTGGAAATTATTGAACTTGATATTAATTCCTGAATGTTGCAGGGCCCCAAGTTGACAAAGAGTTCCAGCTTGCACTGGGCCTCATTGGAGCACCACGGTAGGCCTGAGACAGAAATGTTTGCTAGGGAACACTAATTGCTCATTATATTGAAGTGGCAGGAAACCGGAAGCTCAGGGTCATTTTTACTGACAGAATGTAAGGGTTCCACAATGCAGTTGCCCAGTATGTATGTTGTCTCACCAGTACTGAGGAGATCACATTGTGAGCAATGCAAATCCATGGTGAAGAGGAGGTAGCTGGTGTTTGGGAACCGGAAATTCTGAAACTGTCATAAAACAGAAGAATTGCATAAGTAAGTGACAAGAGGAGAAAAAATACCGAGTCAAGGTAGGAAGGAGGGCAGAAAAAATGGACAGTCCCGTATATGGTCTCAATTCATTTGCTTCTTTCTCTTCTTCCCACTATACCTCAGTGCACTCCCTTCATCTGTGACAGGGCTGGGGAATGCCTGAACAGATATAGAGCGCATTAGATCTGGATGGTTGACAATTTGATCCCTGGGGTTTCGAGGGGGTGGGGGAGATGTTGGTGCTTGTGCCTAGACAAGCCACATATGCCAAGGGTCATCATGCCAGAATCAATTCAATTACCATGCCCCAGCCTGACTGTGATTACACTCATTTTCTTCTTATTGTGTGCTTTTAAATCCAGCAAAATTTAGGGGTACAAGAAGCACTCCTCCTCCACCTGCTCCCAACCTCCACCTGACTGTGAACCACCACCCCAAATATCCACATCACCTTTTTAGTGGCCCATCCTGTCAACCCCATAGGACTCACATTTCACATTGCTCCCAGCTAGCCTGGCTACATTTGCCTATCTACCCTTTCCACCCAGACTCATGCATATGAGGTGCCTGGACAGATCGTTCACTGTTCCCCACTCCACAGAAACTGTCTGCAACTGATCACGGACAACTCTGATGATAGCTCATTGGAGGACATGGGCTACTGCAGGATGTGGATCATCATGACCACAATCATTAAGGCGTCCATGGGAGGGACAAGACAGCATGTTTGTTGGCATGACTAAGTCACAGAGTCATAGGGTCATAAAGATGTACAGCACGGAAACAGACCCTTTGGTCCAACTCGTCCATACCAACCAAATATCCTAACCTAATCCAGTCCCATTTGCCAGCACTTGGCCTACATCCTTCTAAACCCTTCCTATTCATATTCCCATCCAGATGCCTTTTAAATATTGTAATTGTACCAGCCTCCACCACTTCCTCTGGCAGCTCATTCCATACATGTACCATCCTCTGAGTGAAAAGGTTGCCCCTTAGGTCTCTTTTAAATCTCTCACTTCTCACCATAAACCTATGCCCTCTAGGTCTGGACTCCCCCACCCCAGGGAAAAGACCTTGTTTATTTACCCTATCCATGCCCCTTGTGATTTTATAAACGTCTATAAGGTCACCCCTCAGCCTCCGACACTCCAGGGAAAACAGCCCCAGCCTGTTCAGCCTCTACCTATAGCTCAAACTCTCTAACCCTGGCAATATCCTTGTAAATCTTTTCTGAACCCTTTCAACTTTCACAACATCCTTCCTATAGGACGGAGACCAGAATTGTACACAGCATTCCAACAGTGGTCTAACCGATGTCTTGTACAGCCACAACATGACCTCCCAACTCCTGTACTCAATACTCTGACCAATAAAGGAAAGCATACCAAACGCCTTCTTCACTATCCTATCTTCCTGCAACTTCACTTTCAAGGAACTATGAACCTGTATTCCAAGGTCTCTTTGTTCAGCAAACCTCCCCAGAACCTTACCATTAAGTGTGTAAGTCCTGCTCTGATTTGCTTTTCCAAAATGCAGCATTTCACCTTTATCTAAATTAAACTCCATCTGCCATTCCTTGGCGCATTGGCCCATCTGATCAAGATCCCATTGTACTCTCAGGTAATCTTCTTTGCTGTTCACTACACCTCCAATTTTGGTGTTATCTGCAAACGTAGCAACTACACCTCCTATGCTCACATCCAAATCATTTATATAAATGACAAAAAGCAGTGGACCCAGCACTGATCCTTGTGGCACTCCACTGGTCACAGGCTTCCAGTCTGAAAAACAACCCCCCCCACTACCACCCTCTGTCTTCTACCTTCGTGGACCGTTGTTGAATGGGTAATGCTGGGAGAAGAAGTGTAATTCAAAGATAACATAAAATGAAGAACTGTGGATGCTGGATGCCCAAAACAGACAAATCAGGAATTGCTGGAGAAACTCAGCAGGTCTGGTAGCATCTGTGGAGAGAAAATAGAATTAATGTTTCAAGTTCAGTGACCCCTCTTCAGGACTGAACTCTGTTCTGAAGAAGGGTCACTGGATTAAAAACATAAACTGCATTAACTGTGCTGCATCCAGCAATTCCTGTTCCTGTTTTTTTCCGTAATTCAAAGAGTTGTATGGGAATGCTTGGAGCTCAGTAATGATGGGTTTGACACCAAGTGCAAAGAAGAAAGGAGGATCAAGATTTGGGAGTGGGTATTGATGACCAGACTGATCCTGTGACTCATTGTGCCAAGTATTACCTGCTTTGCCTTTCATACCCCTGGAAATGGATAAAAGCTCTGACTATGCCTGGAAAGGGCAGAGTAATTTCTTTTCTGTCTGAGCATGTGGGCTGTATTTGTGAGTGATGTGAGACTCTTCAGGGCACAGTTGCATTCATCAGGCACTTTCATAGTGCAGATTAATTCCTAGACGGGGGCAGAGTATGGGTCCTCACCAGAGTTCATCTGCTCCAACTGCTTTTCTTCCTTCTTTTCTTGCTTTTCTCTTTCTTTTGGTCCTTTGATCTCTGGAGCCCAGTTGTGAAGGTTGTGATGGTGATGGTTGGGGCCCTTTGACGGTCAGCCATGATGGGGGCTGGTCGTGGCCAGTGACATCGCAGCTTCGATGATGTCTGGAGTGGTGCAGGAGTGTGACTCTGTAGTGAGGCGGCTGATGTGGCAACGGAGCTTGGCAGAGGCAGGAGCCAAGTACAAACCCAGATGGCAGCTGTGGCAGTCAACAATGAGGCGGCAGTCAGCGGTAATTGGCCACAGAGGATGGCAGCGGTAGTGAGGACTGCTGCCGAACACAAGCGGTCTTAGCCCAGAGCGGGAAACATGCCCAACTTAGGGGAGAGTGAGCCATCCTGGGGAAAGTGCAGCTTGGAGTATTAGCAGGCCCATGGCTTAGGAAAGGACTGTAATGTTTGACTTTTTAACTTTATGTCTTTATTTTCCATTTTATACTAAGAGGATTGTAGAACTGAACTTTTTAACTTGTTTCTTTACTTTTCTACTTCTGTAATGAAGATTGTGCACTTAGGTACTTTTCATCTAAGATGGTGCCATGTGTGGTGACATTGTACACTTTTCACTGCACTCTTGTTCGGAGAAAGTGAGGTCTGCAGATGCTGGAGATCAGAGCTGAAAATGTGTTGCTGGAAAAGCGCAGCAGGTCAGGCAGCATCCAGGGAACAGGAGAATCGACGTTTCGGGCATAAGCCCTTCTTCAGGAAAGGCTTATGCCCGAAACGTCGATTCTCCTGTTCCCTGGATGCTGCCTGACCTGCTGCGCTTTTCCAGCAACACATTTTCAGCACTGCACTCTTGTAACCCATACTTGAGTAGACGTCACATAAAACCCAAAATTAAATCTAAAATCTATCACTCTATACATGAAATATACGTGGTGTCCAATTATGCGGGATACAAATCCTGGTCACAAGCAAACTTGACATTGTCATTGGTCATTGCAAATTGAAAATAGTAACCTCTAAGAAGCAGAATTCATCACACATGGCACCTGGAGCAACAATTTATGAAAATAATGCAAGATCTCATCAACTGCAAAAGGACACAGGACTAATTTTCTCTCACCTTGAATTTTATGTAATTGCCAATATAGGTTTTTTGAGTGATGTGAGGGCGGTGTGCAAGACATGGGTAATCATATGAGGGGGTGGCCCAAGGGGGCTGAGAGATAAATGGGAGATCTCTCAGCCCCTTTGGTCATCCCTTCGTTCCTGATGAAGAGCTTATGATTGAAACATCGGTTCTCCTGTTCGCCAGATGCTGGCTGACCAGCTGTGCTTTTCCAGCACCACTCTCTTTGATCTCCAGCATCTGCAGTCCGCACTCTCCCATGGGTAATCATATGGCAATCCTGTTGTATTTGCATGACATATCTTGTGTGCTATATTCATCAGAATAGGGTCCCTATATAAAAGGAGAAAGTGAGGTCTGCAGATGCTGGAGATCAGAGTCGAGAGTGTGTTGCTGGAAAAGCACAGCAGGTCAGGCAGCACCTGAGGAGCAGGACAATCGATGTTCTGGGCCAGAGCCCTTCACCACTCTCAACTCCCTATATAAAAGGTCCATGTAGAGACTTCATGGCCTTCCTTGTTGGACTCCTCCATGCTTTTGTTTATTCATACACATGTTGTGAGTGTCACTGGGTAGTCCTGTATTTATTGTCCATCCTTAATTGCCCAGAGGACAGTTAAGCATCAACCACGTTGCTGTGGGTCTGGAGTCACATGTAGGCCAGACCAGGTAAAGATGACAGATTTCATTTCCTGAAAGACATTAGTGAACTAGATGGGTTTTTCCAACAATTGATAATAATTTCTTGGTTGGACTCAGATTCCTAATTCCAGATTTTTAAATTAAATTCAAATTCCCTGGCAGAATTTCAACACAGGTCCCCAGAACATTACCTGGGTCTCTGGATTAATAGTCGAGCAATAATCCCACTGGGCCATCACCACCTAATGTTAATGATATTGAAGACTATGTGAAACCATCATTTGTGAGTGATGTGGATGCTGTCTGCTCACATTACTAAGGATCTATTCTCTTTCTGATATTTCCCATACAAGTTCATTGAAAGTGTGACCAATAGATTCAGCCACAGCTGGGGCTATTTTTGCTGTTGCTGTGGTGTAACAAAGGTGCTGGGAAATTGAGTAGCAACAGATGCATCAGCAAGTAAAGTCAAGCAGCAACCTCCAGGGGCTACTGAATAGCCTCCACATGAAGATGTCACAGTTGAAGGTCCTCATAGGATGCATAGGAGGTAAAGAAGGCCCACAGTCTATTGTTCTTGATGCAGTTTCCTCCAGATGAGTGAGGCACAGTGCCATCCAAGACGGAGGATGTCCTGGAATACTGTCACAGAACTATGTCAACTGATGTGACCTGAATGAATTCGTGTTCATCCTGACCAAGATGACAGCTGTATTGTCTCACAACCCCCAAAACACAAATGTATTTAGGCTGTTTTGGATGCAAAATGTGGGCGATCATTGCACTTCTTGTTGTTTCATTACAACAAGGTCAATGCTACTGGCCAGGCAGTAGGCAATATAGCTGGCTTCTCCCAGGGACATGCTACCATAGGCTGTACATATGTTGGATTGAGAGCATTGTATCAATGCAGTTGATTCCGTAACAGAAAAAGGTTCCATTCCATCAATGCACACGTTGTTGTGATCATCGGTACCACATCTTGGAAGTGTGTGCCAGCCACCCTGTGAGCTATCACGAAGTCTAAGTTCTTAAAAACTCTCATGTTTCTGCTTCATTTCAAAGCCTGGATACGTTACAAGGATGGTTACTGGGAGACAAAGATAGCTCTCTGTAACCACAGCTGATGACTCCAGTACGCAATCCCTTAAAGAGTGTAGATACAATGCTGTCCATTCTTTGATGAAGGCCATTGTGGAGCAGATGTTATAAACTTATTAAAGGTTGGTGGTGCTGGGCAGTTCTTGCACTACAAGCTATGCAAATATGCCACATAATCCTCTGCATAATTGCAACAAGTAAGGAAGGAATATGCTAGACTCTGAAGAGTTAGGAGAATGGCAGCAGAGTTTGAAGCAGGTAATTGAGGATATTGAGTCATGATAGAGTGCTTCTTCATGATAGAGTGCTGCAGTGTATAATGTTACAATCCAGAGTTAATTGACAAAAGCAATCAAAGAACTGTAAAGTCAGAAGCAAAAGCAGAAATGGCTGGGAAAACTCAGTTTTGGATGCAATGACCCTTCACTAGACCTGAAATATTGACTCTGCTTTCTCTCCATAGATGCTGCCAATACTTCATTGACAGCTGAAAATGTGTTGCTGCAAAAGCGCAGCAGGTCAGGCAGCATCCAAGGAACAGGAGAATCAACATTTCGGGCATAAGCTCTTCTTCAGGAATTCCTGAAGAAGGGCTCATGCCTGAAACGTTGATTCTCCTATTCCTTGGATGCTGCCTGACCTGCTGCGCTTTTCCAGCAACACATTTTCACCTCTGATCTCCAGCATCTGCAATCCTCACTTTCTCCTAGAATACTTCATTGACACCCAGTTCCAGTAGATGGGAGCTAGGTGCAGTGATCACTTGTTGCTACTCAAAAGAGAAACAGTGTCTGTCTGTTTGCAGAAGCAAAATCAGCTTCTAGCTGTTTCTTTTTTATTTTGGCTATTGCTGAATAAAGGTGAATACTTTCAATCATTTGAAGGCTTTCTAGTATGTGATGGTATAATGAAATGATGTTACACAAGAAAGTGCATCATTACCTGAGGTAGGCTTCGAAGATGGGATAAGGTTAAAGTTGGGCAACTTGTGTAGTTTACTTCTTAAACAGTAACGGATTCACAAATGTCCACGCATATTGGCAATGAAGTGCTAGTCATGTCATCTATGTGCCCAGTGCTTTTTCCTCCCTTACACCTCGTGCATGGTGAAAATCTGAGAATGCTTGACCTGGTGCATTGCTGGTCTTTAAAAATGGCACTGAGTACAGGAACAGAGGGAGGTTCCAGCAGGACTGAGTACATCAGTCTCCAGTGACAGAGAAGACAGGACAATTGAGCCACAACAGAGGTTTGTTGCATAGATAATGTGAAATATTTCAGAGAACAGTGTGAGAAATCTCACTATGGCTTACAGAGGGATATCCTCCAGGAAGCTTGCCAAAATTAACATTTAGCCAATTCGTGCTAAACTTCAACCTCCTGTATTATTGTTTTGAAGACGGATCTTAACTCCTGTTTGCTTATAGACAGTTTGAACTTTTAATTCCAACACAAGTTTTTAAAAGGAGAACTGTTACAGCCAAACAAATGGCTGTGGGTGTGAGTTCAGTTGCTGTCTGGAGAGAGAGAGATTCCTGACATTTTGCATCTGATGAGGTGTCAAAGAATCTTAAAACTGATGTACTTAAAAAGGAGATATGTACTTCAAAGTGAGCAGTAATTCCCTGTGAGTACCACAGAATGTTAAAATGATGATAAAAAGCAGCAATTGGCAAAGAGACATATTTACATTTTTGTTTATTTTAAGAATACACAAGGAAGGTATTAAGGAGAGTTTTAAACCAAGTTTTTTGCGTGTTAGTGCCCTGACATCCTAGTGTGTGCATTACTGTGCATTACTGTGTTGTGAAGGTCACTACTTTGAGAATAGCCATTAAACACCTCTGCAATGTAGGTAAAAAAAAAGATTGAATCAACCATAGGGATGGTATTATTGTGCTACAAGAATGTTTTGCCCCCCCCCCCATTGCATCCTCGAGTGATTATTGGCAAGAGATGTGCTCTGGGTATCTCAGACTGTATTCTACACAGCAGGAATGTGGGAGATACCTGCCCAACACAACTGGCAATCTGCAGTCACTTCCAGACTAATATTCACAGCTAACCAACAACTTCAAACAAGATACTGGTTAAAAATGAAAATGAGGATAAATTGTGGTTCTGGGATTTACATATTGTTAACTGCATGTGCTTTACATGATTTGATTATGTCTTCATGTATAATTGGGTGCAGGCTATAATGAGTATAAGATCAATAGCTCCTGATTTCCTGATGGATGTTGTCTGTTTCCCAGAAGTACAAAATTGGACTCTTTACTCTCAAACAACTTGAATACACAAAGATGATACAAATATTGTAGGCACAGAATTTATTTTCTGCATGTGTTTACCTCAGCATCCTTTTCAACTGTGGAGTTTGAAACTTGGAACTCTAACTGAAATTTGGCAGCAAAACAGTCTGCAGTGAAACATTGGGCCGAATCTTCTGGTCCTAGTGGTATCCCCTCTACATTTCGCACTGTTCTCAGCTTCTTACCTTTCCCCCACAAATATTGTTCCCACATTCTCCTCTGTCTCCTTCCAATTTTTTTTTCAGAATTCTCTCCTTTCTCACACTTACTCCTGTCTCTTTTGGCATATCCCTCCTCCCAGTGACACTCCCAGGTTCTCGCCTCTCAATGCTTCTTCTGGGTCCCTTCCTTTCCCTTTTCTCAATGCACAAATCTGTTCCCACATTCTTTTCTATCACCCCCTCCTCCTTAGTCTGTTCCCAGGTTCAGACTCTTGCCCCAACATTGCTATATCTGAGTTCCTTCTTCCCAGCCCCTCATTGCTGATCCAAAGGTCCTACTGCTGTTGCTGTAAGCTGAACGGACTGAGCATAATTGCACACCATTTGCAGTGGGAACCCCTTATATGACAGAGCAACAACAGCTACAGGACAAAACTTGCAAAGGAGCCAGTGAAGAGGGAAGATGGAGGTAGAGGGAACAGGGGTGGTCGGCCCTGATTTTTATACATAATAATATCAAATACAGAAACTTGGCATGTTTAGTTGGATTATGGATCAAACATGATCTATTTAAAACAGGTGGTAAAATATTGTTATTTAAAATAAAGTTTACTGGGTTTTCAAATGTAAACATTCATTCTTTTATGAATGAAGTGATAATTGATTCACATTGGCCCAAAAACAATATTTGCAGTGCCGAAGGCTGTACATCTCAAGTTTTATGATTTGCTGCGAGAGAAATCTGACAAACAGTAAAGGCTTTTCAACCCTCAAAACTTCACAACGAATTGTCATTTCTCAAACATGTGTAAATATTTTGCAATTTGGCTGCCATGGCTTCTTTCAATAAAACCCCACATGAAACAAAAGCCCCTTTTACTGACACAGTGCAAACATCACTATCCAGAAATGGCTGGAATATAGCAGACTTGTCAGTAGTTGCAATAAAATTGACAAATTAAATTTCATTAAATCCCAGGCATTTATATGGCACCTCTGGCAATATTCATCTAACTCATAAAAAAAGTTCCTACAAAGGTATCTTTTCTGTTGTAGGCCCCGCAGCTATGTAAGATTCCTCTTTGAAATCAAGCTAGGGTGCGGGATTGCTGGCTTCACATAACACATCGCCTTTGAGTGCAACCAGCAGTTAATGAAATGTCTCATTGTTTCTGTTTGCAAGCAGTCTTTCCTTTTTGCTATGAGGTCCTCATTATCGAACAATAATCTCAGTCTGTTATTGTAAAGCCTGTCGCCTGGAGTGAAATCTAGGAAAGCCCAAACAATGCTTGCTAGAATTTACTAAAGCTCCATTTATTTCACAACTGCTAAATTGGGTTTTTCGCAAACTCATAGCTGAGCTGCAGTCAATCTGCCTGTATAAACAATCCAGTATTATTAACACTACACTGCTAGTGCAGGTCAATTATCACACCTCTACAATCTATTGTCAGATCAACCTGCATGCTGTAGCTGACTTCTTAACATCTGTCTCCGACTGTGCTCTAGATAAGCCCCATGTCATTCATATCATTCTGAAAGTGCAAGATTTTAGTCAGATACCATTTTTTTGCTCAGTATTGTTCTGGGAATTGGGCCATAGAACATAGAACATAGAAAAATACAGTGCAGTACAGGCCCTTTGGCCCTCGATGTTGCACCGATCCAAGCCCACCTAACCTACACTAGCCCACTATCCTCCATATGCCTATCCAATGCCCGTTTAAATGCCCATAAAGAGGGAGATTCTGGATCAGTGGTGCTGGAAGAGCACAGCAATTCAGGCAGCATCCGAGGACAGGCAAAATCGACGTTTCGTGCAAAAGCCCTTCATCACTACTGGCAGGACATTCCATGAACTCATGACTCGCTGAGTAAAGAATCTACCCCTAACATCTCTCCTATACCTACCACCCCTTAATTTAAAGCTATGCCCCCTCGTAATAGCTGACTCCATAAGTGGAAAAAGGTTCTCAGGGTCAACCCTATCTAAA
>NC_057738.1:3101504-3107686 GCF_004010195.1 Chiloscyllium plagiosum | reverse complement strand
CCCTTCACAAACCATGCTGACTATCCTTGATCACATTATTCCTATCCAGCTGTTCATAAATCCTATTCCTTACAATTCTCTCTAAGACTTTGCCCACAACAGAAGTGAGACTCACCGGCCTATAGTTACTAGGGTTATCCCTACTCCCCTTCTTGAACAAGGGAACCACATTTGCTAACCTCCAGTCTTCTGGCACAATTCCTGTAGACAATGAGGACATAAAAATCAAAATCAAGGCCAATGGCTCTGCAATCTCCTCCCTTGCTTCCCAGAGAATCCTAGGATAAATGCCAGCAGGTCCAGGGGACTTATCTATTTTCACCCTTTCCAGAATTTCCAACACCTCTTCCCTACATACCTCAAAGCCATCCATTCTAATTAATTGTGACTCAGTATTCACATCGGCAACAATATCCTGTTCCTGAGTGAATACTGATGAAAAATATTCATTCAGTGTCTCCCCAATCTCCTCAGCCTCCACACGCAACTTCCCACTACTATCCTTGACTGGACCTATTCCTACCCGAGTCATTCTTTTATTCCTGACATACCTATAGAAAGCCTTAGGATTTTCCCTAATCCTACTAACTAAGGACTTTTCATGTCCCCTCAATATCGGACATCATGGAAATATTTCTCTTATTCAGTCTCGGACAATACACACCAACCAGCCACCCCGTTGACTAAATTGAATTGTAAATTGTTTTAAATTGCATTATTCTCACAAAAAGGTAGAGAGAGCACTGAGGTCAATTCTGAAAATTCTGAAAAGGGTCACTTGACCCTCTGAAATGTTAACTTCGCTTTCTCTCCACAGATGCTGCCAGACCTGCTGAGTTTTTCCAGCAATTTCTGTTTCTGTTTCTGATTTCCAACATCCGCAGTTGTTTTGGATTTTTTTTACTTTGAGCTATATGCCCAAAATGGGTACTGAGAGATCATAGTTTCTATTGACTATAACCTGGTAACCTTTGCAAAGACATATTGGACACAGAATGCCATGTTTTTCCATTGAAATTTATTCTTTCAATCATACCACTTAAAAATCACACAATTGCTGATAAATAAATAAATGTGATTACAGATGCTTTGTCCAAAGTCTGGACAGACCTGATTAGAAATGAAGATATATCATAGACCAGGGCCAGAATAATGAATGTGTGTGTGAGTGTGCCTGTTGTTTTATGTTTCAATTTGTTCTCTACTTTTTGCATTTTCGTAAGCTATTTCCGTAACTATAAACGAAAAATAGTAATAAAAAAAAGCAGAAACTATGAGATCTAATCTTATGATGGAGGAAGCCTTCGTTGAAATACTAGAAGATTGGTTGGACCTATAAAACTGTCCTGAAGAACTCCTGCAAAGGTTTCCTCTCTGAAACCATTGATTTCCAACAACCATCTAAAAACCACCCTCCTTTGTGCTCGTTATGACTTGAGTGGATGTAAGGTTTTGCATTAATTCCCACTGACTTCACTAGTACTCGGGCTCATTGATATCACACTTGTTGAAATACCACCTTAATGTTAAGACAGTCCGTCTCAGTTCACCTGTGACTTTCAGTTCTTTGGTTCACGTTTTATCCAGAGCTGCCATGAAGGCTGGTATCAAGTGATCCTGATGCATCAGTGAGCAGATAATTATTGAATGGTTAGATTAGATTCCCTACAGTGTGGAAACAGTCCACACTGACCCTCCGAAGAGTAACCCACCCAGACCCACCTCCCACTGACTAATGCACCTAACACTATGGGCAATTTAGCATGGCCAATTCACCTGACTTGTACATCTTTGGACTGTGGGAGGAAACCGGAGCACCCGGAGAAAACCCAGGCTGACACAGGGAGAATGTGCAAACTCCACACAGACAGTAACCTGAGGCTGGAATCAAACTTGGGACCCTGGTGCTGTGAGGCAGCAGTGCTAACCACTGAGCTACTGTGCTGCCCTAAAAAATGCTGTTTGATATCACTTTGCTAAAAACTGAGTGTAGGCTGATGAAATGTCAATAGGCCAGATTGGAATACTTCAATTATTTGTGAATAGATAATAGAACATAGAGCATAGAACAATACAGCACAGAACAGGCCCTTCGGCCCACGATGTTGTGCCGAACATTTGTCCTAGCTTAAGCACCTATCCATGTACCTATCCAATTGCCACTTAAAGGTCTGACTCTGCCACTCCAGGCAGTGCATTCCATGCCCCCACCACTCTCTGGGTAAAGAACCTACTCCTGACATCCCCCCTATGTCTTCCATCCTTCACCTTAAATTTATGTCCCCTTGTAACAATTTTCCAATTTTCCACTGGTAGACACTTGTGTTATATATGTGTTGGAATAGTTTGGCCACAGGTAGGGCTAATTCTGGAACTCAGATTTTCAGCTCGAGAGTCAGGATGGTTTCAAGATACATAACCTTTGTTATATTCAGTATGTTGAACCATGTTTTGACATTACTGGTTAAAATTGAATTGGCGTAAGAGTGGCTTCTGGAGGAAGAGGCTGAGCTCGATCATCCACCCAGTTCTGTCTGAAGATAGGTGCAAATGCTTCAGCCTTGTCTTTTGCACTCAGTTGTTCCGTTGAGGATGGAGATGTTCATGGAATCTCCCGTCCTGTTTGTTCTTTAATTTTCCTCACTATTGTCAAATGGTTGTGTGTTAAGACTGCAGAGATTTGATCTGACTTTGATTGCGGAATCTTAGCTCTGGTTATAGCCAACTGTGTCCACCATTTCATATTAATTTGTTGTAACTTCGTTGTAAAGTTTTTAAAATTCATTCACAACATGTGGGCATTTCTGGCTAGGCCAATGTTTATTGCCCATCCCTAATTGACCAGAAGACAGTTAAGAGTCAACATTGATTTAGGTCTCAAGTCACATGTAGGCCAGACCAGGTAAAGCTGGCAGTTTCTTTCCCTAAAGGAAGTTAGTGAACCAGAAAGGTTTTTCCTGACAATTGGTAATGGATTCACAATCATCATTAGATTCTTAATTTCAGATTTTTATTGAATTCAAACTCCACATCAGCTGTAGCAGGATTCGAATCCTGCTCTCCAGAATATTACTTGGGTCTCTAGATCAACAGTCTAGTGACAATATCATTAGGCCGTCACTTGCCGATAACAATGTAACACACTTTGGCAAATAAGTATTACTCAACTTTTACTTTTGGACAAAATGGAGATTGAGCTCTGATAATGAAGAATGTAAGGAAGCAAATAGCCATACGTTGAGAAAATCAAGGAAGATAATCAGTTTGGGATGAGGCTAACAAACATCAAGGACCAAGAAAGATTGATGTAAGTTCTTTATAGACTCCTTAAGGAAAAAATATACAGCAGGAAATTAGATGTACATGCATCAAGGGTAACACAGCAGTATGGCATACTTAAATCTACATTGAGACTGACTAAATCAAACTTGTGGAAAGAATACAGATAGTTTTCTGGATTAGTATGTCAAGGAAACAACCAAGGAACAGGCTTTTTGGATTTGTTTCTGCGCAATGAGAAAAGGTTAATTAAAAACCTTGAAGTAATGGGATCTCTAGGGAAGAGATCATAATGGGAAGAATTTTACATTGAATTTGAATGTGACTTTGTTAAGGACAAAATTAGGAGATTTAAAACAAGCCACATGGAGATCCAAGATGGCGGCGACCCAGCAAGTCTGAGTCTATAGTGCTCCTCCCAAGACTTGGGCAAAGTAGGCCACCCGCCCCCACCACACTTACCAAATCATTTTAAATAGTTTTTACCTAATGTAATTAGTTGCTCTGTACTAAATTTAAACAGTCTAGTCTCCTGCAAAAATGACTAAGGGGAAAGGTGCCTGCAGTTCTCAACACACAGGAACCCCTCCCCCACCCTCCCCAGCTGCAGCAGAGGCCTCCACAGCTGCCCCAAGGGTCTTACCTACGGTGGTGAGCCTCGTGGAAGTAATTTCCAAATGTGACACGAAGATCGACGCCTTCATCGAAGAATCCCAGAGCAGATGGAATTCAAGCTCAGCTGCGCTACAAAAACACGACTGAGACATTGAGGAAATCGAGTGCAGAATTGGAGGGGCGGAGCTAAAGGCCGCGACCTCCAAGACTATAGCAGAATCGGCCGTGGATCGGGTCCAGACTCTCGAACAGCGAGTCCGGACCTTAGAAAATCACATCAACGACCTCGATTCTCGTGGTCGTCGAAAAAGTATTTGTTTGCTGGGCCTTCCCGAACGGGAAGAGGAAGGCCAGCTTACATTCCTCGAGCAATGGCTTCCACAGCTGTTACATCTGGAGGCTGGATCAGGCCAGATAAGGGTGGAATGGGCCTACCGGGTTGCAATGCGCGGGCCCTGTTCGAACTAGCGCCCCTGCCTGGTCCTGTTGAGGCTGCAGAGCTACAAGGAGAGGCAGATGCTTTTAGAAGCTTCCAGAAATCTTGGGAAGGATCCCCAAGCCATGATTTATAAAGGATCCAAGATTAAGTATTCCAGGACTTTTCCCCAGCTTTGGTCCGAAAGAGGAAGGCGTTTGACGAAGCGAAGAAGCGTTTAAGGGACTTAAACATTCAGTATTCCCTGCGCTACCCAACGATGCTACACTTTAGCCATGAAGGGCCCGTGTACAACTTCGGATCACCAGAGAAGGCCAAGGAACTTATGGACTCTCTTAGATAATTTGTAAGAGTTAATTCGAGTGGTGAATGATGTTGTTCTGCCCTGCCCCCACCCTGATTTACCCCCCTTTTTTTCCCTTTCATTACCTTACTGTTTAATATTATCTCCGGGGAGTGGGTTTAGTTATTTGTTCTTCATTTAGCAATTTTCTCCTGCTTTTTTATATATATATATATATATAGGCCAGGGAGTCTAGTTAATGTAGGTGGGGGGAGGTGGTTACCTTATCCTATTTTATCTCTGTCTTTAAGAGCGGGGCTGTTTTCCCCTGTTATTTTATTTTGTATTACTATATTTAATTATTATTTGTTGACACTGTAATTTTATAGTTATGCATGAACAAATATATCTAGGTGTTGGTGTGGGTGGGAGGGAGAGGGGTAGGGTACTCACTGTTAACTCTAACTTTGTAGTATATTTGAATTTTCTTTATTCTATCGTGGGGTGCCTGTGTCAAGGGTGGGGCACTGGTTGGGAGAGGATAAGATGGGCTTTTGGAAAGGAAGTGATGCCCCCTGGGAACAAGGGGGAAAATCTAGGTTTAAATACGTTTTTTTTTATTTAGAAATAGTTTTTTATTATATTGATGTGAGTGTATTAAAGAGCCTTTATTTTTGTGAATTTTATATGCTCTATGCTTGGGATGTTCTGGATAGGGTTTCCCCTCCCGAGAGGTCTCGGACTTGCCCGGACGATTATGGTTAATCAGTAGATTAAATGGTGCACCTGGAATGTCAAGGGGAGTAAATCACCAATCAAAAGGAAGAAAATATTATCAAACCTCAAGAAGGAAAGGGTTGATATAGCTCTCCTACAGGAGACACACTTATTGGATAAAGAACACTTGAAATTACGACAGCTCAAAAAGTAGGGGAGTTGTCATCCTTATTCGGAAGAATCTCCCTTTCAAAATCCTAAATCAGATAAAAGACGAATCTGGATGATATATTCTGACTAAAGCCCTTATAAATGGAGAGGAATATGGGATCTTAAATCTGTATTGCCCCCTGGCACATCCTTTTAAATTTATAACGGAAGCCTTCTCCAAATTGATGGCTCTCGGTGCTCGTCGTATAATTATAGGGGGAGATTTTAATTGTATTATGGATCTGGAAATAGATAGGATTCCCAAGAGTACTGCAGGAGTATCTCCCAGATCTAGACAATTGGTGGATTTGAACAAAGAATTAGGACTAGTAGATATATACAGATGCCTTCACTCGCAGAGCAGAGATTTTTTTTTTACTCCAATCCACATAAATGTCATACCAGAATTGATATGTTTTTTGCCCCCTTGATTTTTTAAAATTCCATATCATCCTGTAAAATAGGTAGTATAACAATTTCTGATCATGCTGCTGTATAAATGGAAATCAAGGCGAGGAATAATGAGACATCCCCCCAGCATTGGCGCATGGATTCCTTCCTGATGAAAGATAGTAAATTTGTCAAGTACTTCTCTCAAGGATTTTTTTAGAAATTAATTCAGGTACGGCTAGCAACCCATCA
>NC_057738.1:3077665-3101221 GCF_004010195.1 Chiloscyllium plagiosum | reverse complement strand
ACCTCAAGAAGGAAAGGGTTGATATAGCTCTCCTACAGGAGACACACTTATTGGATAAAGAACACTTGAAATTACGACAGGGTGGATTTTATCAGGCCTTCTTTTCTTCCTTCAGCTCAAAAAGTAGGGGAGTTGTCATCCTTATTCGGAAGAATCTCCCTTTCAAAATCCTAAATCAGATAAAAGACGAATCTGGATGATATATTCTGACTAAAGTCCTTATAAATGGAGAGGAATATGGGATCTTAAATCTGTATTGTCCCCCGGCACATCCTTTTAAATTTATAACGGAAGCCTTCTCCAAATTGATGGCTCTCGGTGCTCGTCGTACAATTATAGGGGGAGATTTTAATTGTATTATGGACTCAGAAATAGATAGGATTCCCAAGAGTACTGCAGGACTATCCCCCAGATCCAGACAATTGGTGGATTTGAACAAAGAATTAGGACTAGTAGATATATGGAGATGCCTTCACCCGCAGAGCAGAGATTTTTTTTTTACTCCAATCCATATAAATGTCATACCAGAATTGATATGTTTTTTGCCCCCTTGATTTTTTAAAATTCCATATCATCCTGTAAAATAGGTAGTATAACAATTTCTGATCACGCTGCTGTATAAATGGAAATCAAGGCGAGGAATAATGAGACATCCCCCCAGCATTGGCGTATGGATTCCTTCCAGATGAAAGATAGTAAATTTGTCAAGTACTTCTCTCAAGGATTTAAAACTTTTTTAGAAATTGATTCAGGTACGGCTAGCAACCCATCAATGATGTGGGAGACCATCAAAGCTTACACGGGAGGTTTGATCATTTCATACTCGGCGACCCAGAAAAAATTAAAGGGAGAACAACAGCGTAGGCTCGAAGCTCGCTTAAAAGCAGCTGAAACAGTATACGCTGATAGACCTTCTATTATCAAATTACTAAGGATTACAGCCCTTAGGACAGCTCTGAACACCACGCTTACCCAAACAGCTAAGAGGGAAATATTATTTGCAAAACTAAGGTTATATGAATTTGGCGATAAACCTGGTAGATACTTAACCTTTCTCGCAAAGAAAAAAAGGCCCCTCAAACTATCACATCTATCATGGAAAGTGCAGGTACTCTGACTCATGATCATGAAAGGATTAACGCAATCTTTAGAAAGTTTTATTCTGATTTATATAAATCGTAGGATTGCGAAGATAGAGCTAGGAGGATGCAATCATTTTTTAAAAACCTGACCTTTCCGGACCTAACTCCGGAACAGGTATCGGTCCTGAATGTTCCCCTAACAATCCAAGAAATGCTTGATGCAATCAGGCAACTTCAGAGCAGTAAGGCACCTGGCTCAGATGGCTTTCAGGCTGAATTCTATAAAGAATTTATAGGAATACTGGCTGGCCCACTTACGGACATGTATAACTACTCATACAGTCAGGGTTGTCTCCCGCCTTCACTGAAAGAGGCGAATATCTCTCTTATTCTCAAAAAAGGAAAGGACCCAGAAGATACAGACCAATATCCTTGCTAAATGTAGATTTAAAATCCTTTCTAAAACGTTAGCATTGAGGCTCGAAAGGGTATTGCCACATATCATAAAGGAGGATCAGACGGGGTTTATTAAGGACCGTAGATCATCCAATAATGTCAGAAGGGTTTTGAATGTGATTCAAGCCTGCCATCAGGGAAAGAGACCAGGAGTAATAGTCTCATTAGACGCGGAAAAGGCATTCGACAGGGTTGAATGGTTGAATGTTTTACACATTGGAAAGGTTTGGCATTAGAAAGGTGTTTGCCAAACGGGTCTCAACATTGTATAGTGATCCCAAAGCACTTGTGATCACCAATGGATTAGGCTCGGATAGCTTCAGTGTGGATAGGGGCTGCCGTCAGGGATGTCCTCTTTCGCCATTGCTATTTACGCTAATAATCGAGCCTCTAGCAGAAGCTATACGGGCTGACCCTAATATGACGGCCCCGGGGATTGGTACAGGTAAACATAAAATTACCCTTTATGCAGATGATGTTCTTCTATTTCTTAGTAATCCTTTGATGTCCGTACCTCGCTTAATCCAAGTTATTAATACATTTAGTGTATTTTCAGGCTACAAAATTAACTTCTCAAAATCGGAGGCTATGCCAATGGGTGGCCTTGCAAGTGTATCCCACTTTCCCTTTCAGTGGTCTCTGGAGGGTTTCTTATATTTAGGCATTTTTATTACCCCAGTATTTGGTCAGTTATACAACGCTAACTTTGTGCATTTACTGGAAAGGATAAGGCAGGACCTCCAGCGATGGGGAGACCTTCCAATTTCCTGGTTGGGTAGAATAGCATTAATTAAAATGAATGTCCTGCCCCGTCTCCTAAATCCTATGAGAATGCTTCCGGTGATGCTGCCGAGGCTGGCTCTACGTAAATTATATGGCTGGCTGGCTTCCTTTATCTGGAATCATAGACGGACCCTCATTAAGCTGAGGAAGCTACAGCTTCCACAGGCAAGGGGAGGATTGGATTTTCCAGATTTTAGGAAATATCAGTTAAGTTCCTTATTAAGCTACATAGCCGATTGGGTCTTGTCTGACCTGCAATCAATCTGGCTAGACATCGAGGCTTCTCAAGTAAAATGCCCACTTATTAACCTTTTATTTTCAGACAAGATGAAAATCATTACGGATCAATGTAAAAACCCTATAATACTAAATGCAATTAAAGCTTGGAATATAATGCGGCAAAAATGAGGGCAATTCACATAAAACATCCCCCTATACTCCGATAGTGGGAGCATGGGGGTTTCAACCGGGGCTTACAGATGCCACATTCAAACTCTGGAGATCCAGGGGTATCTCCTGTTTAGGGGATCTGTTTAAGGAAGGGGTCCTGACGTCTTTTGAACAGCTGCATCAGAAATATGGATTACCTAATGGTGATCTCTTTTGATACTTCCAAGTTCGAGATTAAATACTGAAGAAGACCACGCTATTAGATAGTCTTTATAAATCAGACAGAGAACGTAGAGTGTTATGGCCAATGGGGGTACCTTCAGTCAGCATTCTTTATCATTTATTACACGATGAAGTATTGAAAGATATGGACAATCTGCTTAAAACATGGGATCAGGATTTGGGGCTGGAAATCTCTATAGAAATGTGGAATGACATTTGAGAAAATGCCAGAAAAATCTCCATCTGCAATAGAACCCAGGCCATTCAGTTGAAGATACTTCATAGGGCCCATATAGCACCGGACCGATTGGCAAAATTTCAGGCAGGAGCACCTCCAATGTGTCCCAAGTGTCAGACAGAGGTGGGCACTCTTATACACTGCTTATGGACCTGTCATAAGATTCGTAACTATTGGACTAAATTGGCAAATGCTCTGACAGAAATCTTGGAAACGGAAATTAGAGTGGATCCAGTATCTCTCCTTTTGGGCTTTTCGAACTTTCCCTCCCTGGATATGCAGGGGAAGAGATTATTTTCCATTCTCTCTTTCTGTGCAAGGAAAAATATTTTGTTAAACTGGGTGGCTGAGGGCCCTCCTGGACTTTCGAATTGGCACAGAATAATCATGGAATATATTCTCCTTGACTTCCTTACAAATATGGTGCACCAAAAAACCGAATTATTCCATAAAATATGGCTGTCCTTCTTGAATTACACAAATACAGATATTTCGGCCATTCTAACAAGGGCTTTCATCTAATTGAGACAACGACCCGGGCTGGACCGGGGCCCCTTGGGAGAGGAATCCCGCACGAATACAGGTTTTGTTACGATCTCATGTTAACACATTCCGCGCATGTACTTTACTCTGTTATCCGTCGTTTTTTTCTTTTCTTGAGCAATGTAAGAGATTTAATCCTACACACTGGTTAGTTGTAGGTTAGATTGAATTTTGTCTTTTTTTCTCTCGGTATCTCGTTTTTTGTTTGATAGATTTTGGTTATTATTTATTTAAGATTTAATTGTATATCAATGTTTATACTTGGGGTTTTTTTATTTGTAAACTTGTAAAAATATGTTACATTTTCAATAAAAAATCTATTAAAAAAAGCCACATAAACCAAAAGCAAAATGTGAAGGTATGAGGGTGACAATGTATTAAAGGTTTGAGGTTAGAGTTTATCTGTATCCCAATCTTGAGTCAGACTGGTTCTATTTCCAAAGTAGGAGTTTATAAAATGTTACATGGATTGACTGCCTGCATTGACTGCCTGCAGGGTGTGTGCTTTTTGAGCAAAAATAGAATGTATTTACAATTGGATCTGCATGAGTGTGTGAATATTTAAGAGTGTGTATGTATATGTGCGTGTGAGTGTATAGTGTAGTGGGGTCACCTGTATGAACCTAAGGTCCCGGTTGAGGCCATCCCCATGGGTCCCGAACTTGGCTATCAGCCTCTGCCTGGCCACTCTGCGTTGTTGCATATCCCGAAGTCCGCCTTGGAGAATGGTCACCTGAAGATCCAAGGCCAAATGTCCCACACTGCTGAAGTGTTCCCTCACAGCAAGATATCGTAATGACCTCCTCAGGAGACAGAAACGGGATGCAACCGACAGGGTAACCCTTGTTGTCCAGTATTTCCCAGGAGCGGAGAAACTACACCATGTTCTTCGCAGCCTGCAACATATTATCAATGAGGATGAGCACCTCGCCAAGACCTTCCCTACACTTCCACTTCTCATCTTTAAACAACTGCCAAACCTTAAACAGATCATTGTTCGCAGCAAACTGCCCAGTCTTCAGAACAACATCGACCACAACACCGTACAACCCTGTCATGGCAACCACTGTAAGATGTGTCAGATTGTTGACATGGGGATACCACCCACCTGTACATGACAACATGACTCAGTCAATGTTGTCTATCTCATATGTTGCAGTCAAGGATGCCCTGAGGCATGGTAAATTGGTGAGGCCAAGCAGATGGCATGACAACAGATGAATGGACACTGCATGACAATTGCCGGACAGAGATGCTCCCCCCCAGTTGGGGAACACTTCAGCAATCAGGGACATTTGGCCTCGGATCTTCGGGTGAGTATCCTCTAAGGCAGACTTCAGAATATGCAACAAGGCAGAGTGACCGAGCAGAGGCTGACAGCGAAGTTCAGTACCCATGGGGATAACCTCAACCTTGGGATCAGGTCACACTACAGAAGACCCCACTACACTATACACACACGCTATCTCACAGGCTTATACTCCATCTCAATTACGCACACACTCTACCAAGCATCCACACACAAACACGCAATCTCTCACATGCACACACTAACCCTCTCTCTCTCCCTCATATGCACACACACACTACACACACACACACACATATAAGCTCTCGGGGTGAATTTGCATTTGCAGAGTTGTATTTGCAGATACATTCTATTTTTGCTCAAAAAGCACACACCCTGCAGGCAGTCAATCCAGACAGTCAATCCATGTAACATTTTATAAATTCCTACTTTGGAAATAGAACCAGTCAGACTCAAGATTGGGACAGACAGACTCTAACCTCACACCTTTAATGCATTGTATGAGCTGAGATGTCACCTTTGTTTATAAAACCTTAAGTTATCCTGAGAATGTGACTTAAAAGAAGTTCTAGGATTTGCATGTTAATGAACTGAAACCTGCAAACCATTCTAAAAGATGAAAGGCTTAACAGTAATCTAAGTTTGTTCAATATATCATTATAATTGCATGACTCTGTGATCTTTTCCTACAAATTCTGTGTCTTATGATCCTGCACTGCTAGTCCCCTCATGAAGGAGCAGCGCTCTGAAAGCTAGTGCTTCCAAATAAACCTGTTGGACTATAACCTGGTGTTGTGTAATTTTTAACTTTGTTAACCCCAGTCCAACACAGGCACATCCACATCATTAATAATGATGATTGACCATTTAATTTAGAAATTCTTGGCTTTGCAGGTTGAGTGAAATGCTTTTGCCCTGGTTCCTTTCAACAGTTGCCGGCTGGCATCACTCAGAATAAGAGGTTTCTTTACCTGCAATGCGAGTTATTTAGTTGATGCTCTCAAACTTGGCCTTCCCAGCACACTAGTCCATTCACTACCATCTTGGGCCATTAACACACAGAGTGCAGCTGCAGTCAGTTTTAACTCTGTCTTTTGTATAGCCCCAGAAGGGGAAAATATGTATCTGCAGGGATTCACCCTCTAATTATCTTTGCTTTTTTTTAGTCTTTTTGTTTAAAACATCCTTACATGTTTGACATTCCATATGTCCACCCAGGACTCTGCCAAACAGTCAGTGAATTTACAGCCACAGTCAGTCATTCTTCAGTTGTGGTAGTCCTGTTTTAAAAATCTTACATTGAAATTAAAAGTTTGAGATATCCATAAGTAATTGAGGATACTGGTCAGTTGTCATGACATGCACATGCATTGTAAGTATTTGCAAATTCATCATAAGAAATTGATAAGGATGGAGAAAGATAACATTACAGTCGACGAGCAAGATACTTAAAATAGATTGTTAATGTTTCTATAGATTTGTAATTAGGAAGAGATTAGTGAAAGTAAACATTAGAGGTAGAGACAGATGAAATTGAAATGAGGAGAAGTAGATGGCAGAGACATTAAATAATACTTTGTAACTGTCCTCATGGTAAAAGACTGTGGAAATAATGAGCAATCCAAGTTTTAGTGAGAATAAAGAATGTAAACAAATCATTACAAGTCAAGATATGCTATTGTTGAATTAATGGAACTATACTTTGGAATTCTCTATGACAGAAAGTTGTGACTGTTTAATCATTGATTATATTCAAATCAGAGGTTGATAGATTTTTGAGTACTAAGGGAATTAAAGTGTATGGAGATAGTGTGAGAAGGTGATGTTGGGCTAGAAGATGAGCCATGATCTTGTTGAGTGGCAGCGTTGGTTTGAAGAATGAAAAAGCCTACTTCAGTTCTGTTGTTCTAACGTGATGGAGCTGTATGACAACAGGATAAATCTCCTTCTGGACTCAGTCCAACGAACTGATTCAAACATTTGCATCTGCAACAGGTAGAGTGTTGAGTACAAGGTCAGGTAGATTTTTTTTTCTCTTGTACTCTTTCTCCAGAATCTGCTATGGGCTCTGGTTCCTTGAAAACTCAGCCTACTCAATTTGTAGAAGCCACTCTTGGTGATAGACTTTGATGTTCCTCATCCAAGGCCTTTTCTGTGCTCTTGTTTCTTCAGTACTGCTTTCAAGTAGTGCTCATAATGAGGGATACTGACTCTTCCGCTGGAAGTTTCATTGCCCATTTATGACCTGATGCTCTGATACTTAATGGGATCCAGGATCAATACTGAGGATTTCCAGGGCCAATCCCCCTGACTAAACACCATAGTGCCACCACTTCTGGTGTGTCAGGACATACCCAGGGACAGTGATAGAAGAGTCAGAGCTATTTATTGAAGTGCATGATTCTATGAGTATCACTTTTCAGGTTGCTGCTTGATTAGGTTATGGGACAACTTTTGTTGCCAGCTCAGCATGCAAACCTACATCCACAACTTGTCTGATTTTGGAACAAATATCCAGATGTTAGTGAGGAGACTCTGCAGTGTTGAATTGACTCAGTATTCTTTTGTCATGTGTGTTGGTCTGTCTGAGTGAACGATGTTGGACGCTCACATTCTTGTTTTGAGCTTGACAATCATAGAATTCCTAAACTGGCTATTCAGCCCACTGAGTCCACACTAATCCTCTGAAGAGCATCTCATCCAGACCCAACCCTGTATCCTTATCTCCATAACCTTGCATTTCCTATGGCTAATCCACCTGACCTACGGATCCCTGGATACTATGGACTATTTAGCATGGCCTATCCACCTGACCTCTGCATCTTTGCACTGTGGGAGAAAAAAGGAGCACCCAGAGGAAATCCACACAGAAATGGGGAGAATGTGGAAACTCCATACAGACAGTTGTCCAAGGATGGAATTGAACCCAGATCCCTGACATTGTGAGGGAGCAGTGTTAAGCACTAAATAGACAATAGACAATAGGTGCAGGAGTAGGCCATTCTGCCCTTCGAGCTTGCACCACCATTCAATATAATCATGGCTGAACATCCTCAATCAGTATCCTGTTCCTGCCTTAACTCCATAACCATTGATTCCACTATCCTTGAGAGATCTATCCAACTCTTTCTTAAATGAATCCAGAGACTGGACCTCCACTGCCCTCTGGGGCAGAGCATTCCACACCCACCACTCTCTGGGTGAAGAAGTTTCTCCTCATCTCTGTCCTAAATGGCCTACCCCTTATTTTTAAGCTGTTTCCTCTGGTTTGGGACTCATCCATCAGTGGAAACATGTTTCCTGCCTCCAGAGTGTCCAATCCTTTAATAATCTTATCGTCTCAATCAGATCCCCTCTCAGTCCTCTAAACTTAAGGGTATACAAGCCCAGTCGCTCCAATCTTTCAATGTAAGATAGTCCCACCATTCCAGGAATTGACCTCGTGAACCTATGCTGCACTCCCTCAATAACCAGAATGTCTTTCCTCAAATTTGGAGACCAGAACTGCACACAATATTCCAGGTGTGGTCTCACTAGGGCCCTGTACAGCTGCAGAAGAACCTCTTTGCTTCTATACTCAACCCCTCTTGTTATGAAGGCCAGCATGCTATTAGCTTTCTTCACTACCTGCTGTACCTGCATGCTTGCCTTCATTGACTGGTGTACAGGAACACCCAGATCTCTTTGTACTGCCCCTTTACCTAACTTGACTCCATTTAGGTAGTAATCTGCCTTCCTATTTTTGCCACCAAAGTGGATAACCATACATTTATCGACGTTAAACTGCATCTGCCATGCATCTGCCCACTCACCTAACCTGTCCAGGTCACCTTGTAATCTCCTAACATCCTCCTCACATTTCACCCTGCTACCCAGCTTTGTATCATGCCAACTTGATATTCCAGTCACTTATGAATCAAGCTTTGAGAAATGCAGTCAGCATACGTGCCAGAGACACATGGATTTCTGTCACCCGCTACTTTGCAAAGTCCTTGTCTGCCCTTCTCTAACTGAGAACGATGCATTTGTGACACTCATTTCCAGGGCATCTGTTAACTGTTAGCTAGAGTACTTATGACAAGTTACCTCCACTCCTCTTGTGTGCCTTTTGGGCTTTAATCACCTACACAACGGAAAATGTAAGTAAGCAAAGGTGAGATTTACAGTTGTGATATTGTAGTGATTATGGACTAGTAATTATGAGGTTTGAACAAGTGATTCTGAGACATGACGTCAAGTTTATTCACAGCAGCTTGTGATTTTAAGTTTAAATAAATCTGAAATTTTAAAAACCTAATATGCGTAATACTGAGTGAAACAACCAGTTTGTCGTGAAAACCCATTTGCTTCACTAATGTACTTCAGTGAAGGAAATCTGCCATCCTTAGACAGGCCTATACGTGACTCTATGGTATTGTGACTGGCTTGTAACTTCCCAATGCAATAGTCTAGCAAGTCATTACAAAATATCAAAGAGCTGCACAGGATTATAAAAAGAATACTGGCTACATACACTACAAGATAAATTTGCAAATCTTCCAGCTGCAGAATACTCAAGATCATTCTGGTATCACTCTGAGAGGATGCAGGGACCAGAAAGGAGGAAAATGAAGGTGCTCATCTTTTATCTTTGGATATGATGACCTTTACAATCACTGGTGAGGTGTGACTCCCAGGTCCAGAAGATTACAGTTGGTCTTCTTGGAGATTGCAGATGTCTGTCACCAGGTGACACAAAAACCCAAGTCATGGGCATAGCTGCTCTTCCAAGGGATCAAGGAAGCTGAGCCTTTGGCTGTGCATCCTGTTGAATTCTGCTGACGTGCAGAGAATGATAATGTTCCTCCTCTTCTCACATAAAGCCAAAATCAGTCAGGGCTTTTCATTTTCTGCTTGTGTTTGTTTGAAATATCTGTACAGTGGGAAGAATTCTCTGGTAGAGAAACTGACAAAGCAAACAGGAGAACTGAACATTTAAGTCTGGGCTACCTGAGGTGATAATTGCACTTATTCTCCTTCCTACTGGCCAGTTTGGACCAGTCAGAGCTATAAAATGCCTATGCTGAAGGTTTTGAATCCCCCAGTTGGTTAAATTCCTGTTAAATGGCCATTTGCATCCTTTTATCACTTTAAATTTTCATTATGACTGACCCAATATAGTGTGGATCATGCTGACACCTGCAAGTAGTTTAGTTGCACACAGCTGACTGCTCCTCTGTGAAACCCAAGGTTGGAGCATTGGAGCTGGGTCATGGGTTTGAGTTTTTTTGCTGAATTTAACTTCCACCAGTTCCTGCCTGTTAAAATTCTCCCAATGGTGTCCATGATAGGATCATGTAGAGGAGTGTTTGGCAGCTGAATTTTAATGTGAATAAGTGTGAAGTTATCCATTTTGATTTGAGGAATAGAAAAGAAACCTATTATCTAAACAGAGAAAAACTTCAGAGTACTTCATTGCAGAGAGATTTGGATGCCTCGTGCATGAATTGCAGAAAACTAAAATGCTGCTGCAACAGGTAATAAGGAAGGCAAATGGAAATTCCACATTTATTGCTGAAGGAATACAGTATGAAAGGGAAGGAAATTACAAGACATTCATGAGAGCACACCTGGAGTATCCCTACAGTGTGGAAAGAGGCCATTTGGCCCATTGACCCTGCACTAAACCACGAAGAACATCTCACCCAGACCCAGAAATCTACCCTGTCCCCTTAAACCTGCATTTACGTGGCTAATCCACCCAGCCTGCATATCTCTCTATACTATGAGGCAAATTTTAGCATGGCTAATTCACATAATTTGCATAGCCTTTGACTGTGGGATGAAACCGGAGACCCTAGCGGAAACCCATACAGATACGGGGCAAATGCATAAGCTCCTCACAGTCACCCAACACTGGAATTGAACATAGATCGCTGGTGCTGTGAGTCAGCAGCGTTAATTACTGTGCTGCCCAGTTCTTGTATGCCTCTCAGCAACATTGATGAAACATACTACTCACTGCTAAGCTGCTTTGTCAGGCAATGTATGAATGAATAGAAAATGCCCCAGATCATTTTATTTGAATTGTGTCCGGTCTTCAATAACATTAGTAGATCTTGCAGCAAAGGTATTACTTAAGTTAAGAGAAGCTTCACATCTAACAAGGTGGTTTATATGTTTCCACAGTATCGTGGTCAATTTCCATTAGATTCACTAATATTGTTGTACAGACTCTCAGCCCCCTTTTGGTATTTGGTTGCTGGGATTCCCTTCATGGCAGAAATGCCAGTCAGACATTGTCAGGTTTTGCTATTCCCAGAGTCACGTTCATTTGCCTTCAGAAGTTCATGAGAATCCTTTTGAAATTCCCTTTTCCACCCCGCCATTTGGGAGTTCCATTGACCCCAGTAGAACACAATCCAACATCATGGCAATATCAACATTCATAACTAGGAGGAGCTTGTTATTAATCTTTCAGAAACTTGCAACCCTGAGAATAATTGTCTTTCTCGAAACAACGGGCAGATGACTGCAATGACAATAATTCAGTGCTTAATTATTCATCCTGAGGCCTTTAAGATTTATGAATTAATACTTGCTGCTCCAGGGGCCAGATTTTGAGTTGGTGCAATATGGTAAGTTGGCGACTTATGAGTAAGCACCCATTTAAAACATCTCTTGATTTTTATTTGCTTGCCTTGAAGGGAAATAATAAATCACAAAAGAGGTATGAAATGGGATGCAATTCACTAACACCGATTTGATATTATCACACAATATCAAAACCTCTGGTAAAATATCTTTAAACAGTATAAGAGTAAACATTTGCCATATGTTCTGAGAGTCAGTGGGCTGAATGGTCTCATTCTGTGCAGCATTGGCTCTCTGACACCACAGGCAGAATTTTAATTTTTAAAATTTAATCCATTTTTCTAATCAATCTGTTCAGAGATGTAATTACACACTTCAAGGTGTGACTTGAATCCAGGCCTCCTGGAGAGGGACACCACACCACACCACATTACAAGAGCCCTTTTAGATAGAATTTTATTATTCCTTGCCAGACTTCCATCAGTCTATAATCTGACTGCAATTTGTATTGGTGTGGGTGAGGCCTAGTGCTTCCTGCTCGTCCTTACCCCAATTGAGAGCCCCCAAGTCTTCAATTAATGACCACTTAAGTACTACTTCTGCTCCTGCCCCAGTTTTGAAGCTGGTAAGAGTTGTTCAGGGGTAGTAGGGAAGTCAGGCCGGCCACCCTGCCCAGGCCTGGGGCAGGAAAATCATGCGGGGTGAGGGCACTTCCTGAAGTGGTCCTGAACTTTGCACCTTAAAATGTGGGTGCTACTTGTAATCCTAATTTCGGCCAGAGTTGCAACTACAGATTACTGATTGGCTTTCTGAATGGGATGGGGCAAACAGCCAAGGGAGAAGTGAATTTCCTGCCTCCAGCCAAATCACTTTCCTTGTTAAAAGGGCATTGGCTGGTGTGTTTGGTGGGGCTACTGTTGTATATGGAATCCGAAAGGTTTAATACTGAGGAGTGCCACACACACCACTCATTATGATAATAAGTCATATGGAGTTGCCAACAGAACAGCTTATGATTTCAAAGGAGTGGGAGCAAATACTTGGTCCTCTTTAAAGGTTCTGCAACAATATCTATCATATCAATGTGACCAGCAGTCTAGTTGCTAACATCCAACTTGCTAACCACAAAAGACTCTTCAGTTTATCTAATGGGAATTGATTTTCTCTATCACACTAGACCAGTCAAGCCCTGTAGCATCTTACAATTAAAGAAGGTGGTAGCGGCAATCCTCATTGTAAGTTGGCGCACTCTTACGACAAATGCATTCCCTACTCACCCTGTGAGGGCGGGTTTATGTTCCATGTTACAGTGCAGCTGCTGACAGCAGTATGAATTGAACAAACCAATGTCTATCAGCACAAAGCAACACTCAAAGACCAGCAGATCGTTCAAACTCTGCCAGTGACAGGTTATGCACATTTCTAGATTTGGCTGTTTGTGTCAGTGCTACATTGTTTTCTGCCCAACATTGGGTTCGTGGTTTGTGTACTCTCCAATATTCAGCAGCTGGATAATTGAATTACTGGTCATCCTTAAGTCTCTCAGTAATTGCCTTGAAAACAGTCATCATCTCTTTCCAAAAACATTGCAGCTTTGTTCATGGCAGCTCTTTTAAAAAGTTGCTGCTGTGGCTCTGAAATCTGCTTATTAACATATAAAAAACTCCCCCTTTCCAAAACACAACCTACACTGGCAAAACACCTCAAGAGGAGGTGTTGTAAAATTAGGTCCCCAGTGAGTACGTCCACACTGAAGTACCTGTGTAGCATTTTAAGAAAGTCAGTTTGAGCTAGGCCTTAATACCAACACTTTAAGAGACCTTTTCAATAGCTACTTCATACATCATCATGAGTGTACAGCAAACAACTCACATGGAGGACACTAGCCAGACATAGATAAACAACAACCACTCTCATCACTTCAGTCATTCTTCTTCCCAAGTATCTCAGCTGAAAGCTAGGACAGACCTTTCATTAAGTCTTAGGATAAACAATCAGGTGCTGACTAGTTTACAAAGAAACCTGACAGTTTATTCTCATTTATTGTTTGTTCCTTAGAACAGCTGCAGGGGATTCAGGTCTAATTTAACTACTGCCATTGAGTTGTAGAACTTGCTTTTAAGGATCAACAGTTTGATGAATAGATGGGTGGAGCTCAAAGGGAACGGACATCCCTTTTGTTTACAGGGTTTCCATAAACAAAAATAAATCCTTCTTTTAATTAGTTGAGGAATTTTAAGGCCGGTACAAAATTAAAATGTAATACAAGGTTCATTCTTTCCAGCTCAAGTGACTGTTTTAATTTGTGACCCCAAATTATTATCAGCAAATTATTCTCTGTGCAGACATTGTGTGGGGAAAGGGGTTTCTATAATTTATTGTGTGTGTGGTACAGGGATCGGTATAATTGGCTCTGCATGGAGCATGGTGGTATCTATAACTTAGTCAGAATAGGGAGAAGTATTTGTCATTTATTCAGAATAAGGAGAGACCCTATTGTATGTTCGCCACACCCCTTTCCCCCCCCCCCCCAACTGTATTGGATTATAAACCCATTGGAGGTTAGAAGAATGAGAAGAGATAGTGAGGACTGCAGATGCTGGAGAATCAAAGTGGATAAAGAGTGGAGCTGGATAAAGCACACCAGGTCAAACAGCATCAGAGAGGAGAGTCAGAACCTTTCTTCAGGACTGGGGGATGAGAAGGTGGCTCAGAAAGAAATAGAGGCAGAGGGGCACGGTGGTGGGTGGGACTCAGGGAAAGGTGATTGGGATGGCGATAAGTGAATGCAGGGAGGAAGTGGCTTTGATTGGTCAGTGGGAAGGGTGCAGCAGGTAGCTGGGATGGAAGATGGACAAGTAGGGTCAAGTTAAGGGGGCGTGGTGGAGAGGGAGGGCCAGGCCTGGGAGGAGGAGATTTGGAAGCTGGTGAATTCTATGTTAAGGCTTTATGGTTGTAAGCTCCTGAGGTGGAAGATGAGGCGTTCTTCCTCCAGTTTGCATGTGGCCTTGTGTTAATGGCGTAGGAGGCTCAGGGTGGATAGGTCATTGGGGTAGGGGGAGTTGAAATGGCTGGCAGATGGAAGGTATGGTTGATTAGAGAGTACAGACCATAAATCTTCCCTGGACTGGTTCCTGAGTTTTTGCTCGGTCTCTCCAATGTGCATGTGGATCTCTGTTGGACTTGGAATGATTCTTTGGGGCCTTGAACAGAGGTGTGTAGGGAGGTGTGGGGGCAGGTTTTGTACTTCCTGTGGTCACGGGAAAGGTTGCATGTGGGGGAGGGGCTGGCGGGGACTGTGGACCTAACAAGGGTGTCTTGGAGGGAATGGTCCCTACTAAAAGCCAATAGGGGTGGGGCGGTAAACATATCTCTAGTAGTGGGGTCTGGTTGTAAGTGATGGAAATGGCTGATGATAATGTGCTGTTTCCAGAGATTTGTAGGGTGTAAGGTGATGGCCACAGGAATTGTATTCTTGTTGCAATTGGAGAGGTGGGAATCAAGGGCAGAGGTGCTGGAAATGGATGGGATGTGCTGGAGGGCATTGTTGATCATATGGGAAGGGAAAATGTGGTCATCTTGGATGTCCTGGATTGGAATTGCTCCTCCTTGAGCAGATACAGCTGAGGCAGAAGAATTGGGAGTAAGGGATAGTGTTTTTATAGGAGGGAGGATGGGAGAAGGTATAATGGGTTTGGTAGCGGTGGGAGTCAGTGGGTTTGTAGTCGATGTCTGTCTTGAGTTGGTCATTGGTCGACGTTTCGGGCAAAAGCCCTTCATCAGGAATAGAGGCAGAGTGCCTGCAGGGTGGAGAGATAAATGTGGGAGTACGAGGGAGCATCGATACAGTCATTGATGTAGCGGAGGAAAATGAGAAAACATGCAAGACTCTTCAGGGTCCTGAGAGGGTAGATGCTGAGAGGTTGTTTCCTCTCGTGGGAGAGTCGAGGATCATGGAGTCAGACAGATGTACAACACAGAAGTAGACCCTTCAGTCCAACTCGTCCATGCCGACCAGATATCCTAACCTAATCTAGTCTCATTTTCCAGCACTTGGCCCATATCCCTCTAAACCCTTCCTATTCATGTACCATCCAGGTACCTTTTAAATGTTGTAATTGTACCAGCCTCCACCACTTCCTCTGGCAGATCATTCCATACATGCACCACCCTTTATGTGAAAGAATTGCCCCTAGGTCCCTTTTAAATCTTTCCCGTCTCACCCTAAACTTACTCCCTACAGTTCTGGACTCCCTCAATCCATAGAAAAGACTTTGTCTATTTATCCTACCCATGCCCCTCATGTTTTTATAAATTTTTATGAGGTTACCCCTCAGCCCTAACCTATTTAACATCTCTCAAAAACTCAAGCTTTCCAAACCTGGCAAAGAGGATTCTGGGTAATTCATGATGGAAGATGGGAAAAATTTGTAGCTGTAAGAGCTGCTCCTTTTTTTGAGGTATTTTAAGTGTTGGAGGCGATTTACCCGAATTCCAGGAGCAGTAATTACTGTTTTATAAGCTGTAGCATTATTTTGGAACTTTGGGGAAGAAAAGATAAAACAACGGCACTTTACAATGGAGGAAGAGAACAAAGGCAGTGACCAAATGGTCAGTGACAGAGAGAGAGAAAGAGACTTGCACTGCTAACTGACACAGCGGTGAATCTGCATAGCTACTGTTTTTGCTGTTTGAGTTCAAGTATCTCTGGACATTGGAGTGTGTCTAAGAAAAATTAACAAACAGCGAAATTCACAGCTAACATTGGAAGAATCTGTATGGGAGAACTCATAGCACTGGAGCAGATAAGTGTATATTTTTTAAGTGTAACCTTGCTGTCTTATGTTAATAGTGAGTAGAGTGATTTCTTTTTGGTTATATATTTTATTGAGATCTGACTCTTGAATAAAATTTAAAAATGTAAAACAAAGGTACAAAGTTAGCCGGGAGCAGTGTTTTTTAGGCAATAAGACTGTGCTATTTTCTGTAGATTGTTAGGGCACAAACATGGCCTTCAATAGAGTGATGTTCTCTTCCTGATGGATGTGGGAGATTGGGGGAATTCCCATGTTACTGATGATTATATCTGCAGTAAGTGTGTTTGTTTGTGAATCCTATTAGATCACATGGACAGGTTGGAGCATCATTTAGAGACAATGAGGAATTTACAGGAGCTACGGGGTGTGATGGATGGCAGTTATAGGAAGGGAGAAAAACTACATATACAATCAGGTAGACCCCAAGGAAAGTTAGGAGATGGAGGGAGGTAATGCAGGAGTCTCTTGTGGCTATCCCCATCTCAAACAAGTATGCTGTTTTGGAAATGTAGGAGTTGATACACTCTCGGGGGAATGTAACACGACCAGCCAAGTTTCTGGCTCTGATGTAATGAGGGGTACATCAGGTTCCAAGCAATCGATTGTAATAGGGGATTCTCTAGTCAGAGGCTCAGACAGACATTTCTGTGGCTGACAGCGTGATATCAGAATGGTGTGTTGTCTCCTGGGTGCCAGAATCAAGGTTATCTCGGACAGAGTGCAGAATATTCTCAAAGGGTGAGGGTCCAGCAGGAGGTCATTATACACATTGGAATCAATGACATTTGCAGAGAAAAGACTAAGATTCTGAAGGGAGAATAGAAGAAGTTAGGCAGAAATTTAAAAAGGAGGTCCTCGAGGGCGGTAATATCTGGATTACTCCCAGTTCTACAAGCTAGTGAGGGCAGGAATAGGCAGTTACAGCAGATGAATGATTGGCTGAGAAGCTGGTGCAGGGGGGAAGGGTCATTGGAATCTCTTCTGGGGTAAAGGTGACCTGTACAAGAAGGACGGATTGCACCTGAACTGGAAGGGGACTAATATACTGGCAGGGGGATTTGCTAGAGTTACTCGGGAGGATTTAAACTAGTAAGGTGTGTGGGGGGGGGGGAGCAAGTCAAACAGTCAGGGCAGGCAGGAACAAAGCAGAGAACAAGGTAAATTAAGCTGCATTTATTTCAATGCAAGAGGCCGAACAGGGAAGGCAGATGAACTCAGGGCATGGTTAGGAACATGGGACAGGGATATCATAGCAATTACAGAGACATGGCTCAGGGATGGACTGGATTGGCAGCTTAATGTTCCTGGATACAAATGGTTCAGGAAGGATAGAAAGCGGGACAAGAGAGGAGGGCCTTTTTGATAAGGGATAATATTACAGCTGTACTTAGGGAGGATATTTCTGGGAATATGTCTAGGTAAGTTATTTGCGTGGAACTGAGAAATAAGAAAGGGATAATTACCTAATTTGGATTGTACTATAGACCCTTCAATTGTCAGCAGAAAATTGAGAAACAAATTTGTAAGGGGTTCTCAGTTATCTATAAGAATCTAGATGTAGGTTTGCTCTCTGAGCTGGAAAATTCATTTTCAGACGTTTCGTCACCATACTTGCTAACATCTTCACTGAAGATGTTACCTCGTATGGTGATAAAACATCTGAAAAATAACCTTCCAGCTCAGAGAGCAAACCTACATCCAGAACCTCAACCTGAGCTACAAATCTTCTCAAAACTTGTTAATCTATAAGAATAATAGGGTGGTTATGGTAAGGGACTCTAAATTGGCCGCACGGTAGCTCAGTGGTTAGCACTGCTACCTCAAAGCACCAGGGTCCCAGGTTCAATTCCAGCCTCAGGCGACTGACTGTGTGGAGTTTGCACATTCTCCCTGTGTCTGTGTGGGTTTCCTCCGGATGCTCCAGTTTCCTCCCACAGTCCAAAGATGTGCAGATCAGATGTGCAGATTCACTGAAGATGTTACCTAGTATGGTGATAAAACATCTGAAAAATAACCTTCCAGCTCAGCGAGGAAACCTACATCCAGAACCTCAACCTGAGCTACAAATCTTCTCAAAACTTGTTAATCTATAAGAATAATAGGGTGGTTATGGTAAGGGACTCTAACTTGGCCGCACGGTGGCTCAGTGGTTAGCACTGCTACCTCAAAGCACCAGGGTCCCAGGTTCAATTCCAGCCTCAGGCGACTGACTGTGTGGAGTTTGCACATTCTCCCTGTGTCTGTGTGGGTTTCCTCCGGGTGCTCCAGTTTCCTCCCACAGTCCAAAGATGTGCAGATCAGATGAATTGGCCATGCAAAATAGTCCATAGTGTTAGGTCAATTACTGAGATGGAAATGGGTCTGGGTGGGTTACTCTTCAGAGGGTCGGTGTGGACTGGTTGGGCCGAAGGGCCTGTTTCCACACCGTAGGGAATCTAATCTAAAAAACTTCTGAACATGGAATGGAACTGCCATAATGTTAAGGGTTTAGATGGAGAGGAATTTTAGTGTGTACAAGAACATTTCTGATTCAGTCTGTGGATGTACCTACTCGAGAAGGTGCAAAACTTGATCTACTCTTGGGAAATAAGGTGACTGAGGTGTCAGTGGGAGAGCACTTTGGAGCCAGTGACCGTAATTCTATTCGTTTTAAAATAGTGATGGAAAAGGATAAACAGGATCTAAAAGTTAAAGTTCTAATTTGGAAGAAGGCCAGTTTTAACGATCAGAGGGCATATTCCTAGAATAAAATGTTGCCCATTTAAGGCAATATGCAAATTCAGCTTCAACCTTAATAATCATACCAGAAGATAGGACTCATGTTTGATCATTTAAACAACTGAATGCACGGAATTATAAAAGAAGCATCAGTACTTGTTTTAGAACTTTAGTTTGGATAAGTTCCATGCAGTTTGTGGTTCACCAAGATAGCAGGTACTACTGCTGTAAAGAAAAGTAAAGAATTTTCTGCCATAACTTTGAATCTATCAATTATTCACCTTCTGTTTCTTCTCATTTTAAGAAATGAGTTTTATCAAGTATCTGTCACTAAGGTCTTAGTCACTAATTCTAATTCCTTTATGAACCTATGAATAAGGAACCGCAACAGACATTCAACTGGCCTTCAAGCTTGCTCCACTGTTCACGAAGATCTCAGAAACATCATGGAATCCTAGAAGTGTTATAGCACAGAAAGAAGCCCTTCAGCTGATTGTATCTGCATTAGTTCTCCAAATAAGCAACATGACTAATAATGTTATTCTCCTGCCCTTTCCATTTTATCTTCAACATTGTTTCTATTTAAACCACCATCAATCTTCAATAGAACCTGCTAACAGCACACACTCAAGTAGGTGCATTCCAGACCTAAACCACTTATTGTGTGAAAACATTTGTTCTCACATCATATTTGTTTCTTTTGCAATTCGCTTTAGAGCTGTGTCCTCTTGTTCTCACTTTGTATATGGGGTGGAAGATTTATCCATATCGACTCCATCCAGTCTCTCTTAACAGTTTGAAAACTTCTTCCGGAGATGACCTCTCCTGTTATTATTGTTTTCTCAAAGGTGAACCATCCAACCTCTCCATTCTAGCCTAATAACTGAAGTTCTTGTCCTTGGAAAATTCTTGTTCATCTCTTCTGTTCTGTCTCCAATGCACCAACAGCTTTCCGACAGTGTGCCACCTAGAACTCCAGGTAAAAACAATGACTGCAGATGCTGGAAACCAGATTCTGGATTAGTGGTGCTGGAAGAGCACAGCAGTTCAGGCAGCATCCGAGGAGCAGTAAAATCGACGTTTCGGGCTAAAGCCCTTCATCAGGAATAAAGCTTTACTGCTTTATTTTACTACAGTCGATTTTACTGCTCCTCGGATGCTGCCTGAACTGCTGTGCTCTTCCAGCACCACTAATCCAGAATCCACCTAGAACTGAGGCTGAAGTCTGAAAAGTATCTTATGCAAGTTCAGCATTATGTCCTTGCTCTTCTAACCTTTGACCCTAGTAACAAAGTCTAGAACACTATATGGTTTATTAACCACGCTCTCCACCTGTCCTGCATCCATAAAAATCTGTTCACATATATAGCCAGGTCACTGTGCACAAGTACCCTCTTTAGAATTGTATTCCATTACAATGCCTGCCCATGTTCTACCTACCAAAATGAATGCCCCAGACTTTGTCTGCATTGAACTTTATCTACCAGCTATCTCGCCACCAATTTTTCAATGTTGTTTTGAAGTTCTACATTGTTTAAAATGCAACCACGTTTTGTATCATTCTCAAACTTTGACATTGTCTCTTGCACACCAAGATTTAGATCATTTATCAGGAAAACCAAGGGCCCCATACTAACCCCTGGGGAACTCCAGTACAAACATTCTCTCTAGCACAAAAAAAAAACATTAACCATTTTGTTTACTATCACTCAGCCAATTTTGTATCCACATTGCTACTATTCCTTTTATTCCATGGCCTATAACTGTTCTCACTAGTCTGTTGTGTACCATTGTATGGAACACCTTCTAGAAGTCCATGTATAACACATCAACAGCCTTTTTCTCATCAATCCTTTATTACATAACTCCAGCAAGTTTTTTAAACATGATTTCCTGGTCAGAAATCCAAAATGGCTCTTCTTAATCAACCCACCTTCCTCTATATGATTTTGAATTCTATCCTGAATAATTATGTCTAGAAGCTTGCCCACCACTGAAATTAAACTGATTGGACTGTAATTGCTGGACTTAACCTTACAGAACAAGGGTATGAGATTTGCAATGCTTTAGGTTTCTGGCATCTTCCCTGATTCTGGGGAAGATTGAAAGATTATGGCCAGTGCTTTCCACTCTCACTTCCTTCAATATTCTTGGATCCATCTCATCCAGTGCCTCATCAACTTTAAGACCTGACAGCCTATCTAACATTTATCCAATTTGAAGCCTTCTAGACAGTTTCTTTCTCTGTTACCATGGAGGAGAAAGTGAGGGCTGCAGATGCTGGAGATCAGAGCTGAAAATGTGTTGCTGGAAAAGCGCAGCAGGTCAGGCAGCATCCAAGGAACAGGAGAATCGATTCTCCTGTTCCTTGGATGCTGCCTGACCTGCTGCGCTTTTCCAGCAACACATTTTCAGCTTTCTTCTCTGTTACCATGGCCTAGTAAACATCTATTTCCTTAATAAATGCCTCAGTCATGCCACCTGCCTCCATGTTAAACCTTACAACCTTAAATAAGTATTTGGATGAACACTTGAAATGTTGTAGCATTCAAAGCTATGGACCAAGTGCTGGAAAATTGGATTAGTGTAAGTAGGTGGGCATAGTCCGATGGGCCAAAGGGCCTCCTCTGTGCTATATGACTTTATGGCTGCAATGTGAATTCCCCTTTGGTCCTTAATTGGCCATACTCCTCTTTTTACCACTCTTATACTAGTTATATGTCTACAGAAGACATTGGGATTCCCCTTAATGATGGCTGTCAATCTTTTCACATGAATCCTCTTTTCTCCTCTGATGTGCTTTTCCATCTCTTCTATGAACCTTTGTTTTCTTCTTGGTTCTCAGTTGTGGATCATGGCTGATTTGTTTGTGTTCTGAATTCAGTCCTACCCCAATAATCTCTGTTTCCTTTGCCTAACAAGAATCAATCTACTCTGGCTTTAAAATATTCCATGAACCCATCTCCACTGTCTTTTGAAGCAGAGAGTTCTGAAGTTGCACAGTCCTCTGAAATAAACATTTCCCAACATCTCCATCCTAACACAGCAACCCATAATTTTATCACAACATGCCTTAATTCTGGATTCACCTACAAGAGTAAAGATTATTTCCATGTCCACCTTATAAACACAAAACCACCTAATGAAGGAGTGGCACTTCAAAAGCTAGTGCTTCCAAATAAACCTGATGGACTATAACCTGGTGTTGTGTGATTTTTAACATTGTCCACTTTATAAAGACTCTTCAGGATTCTATCAACTTGAATCAAATTAACTTGGTCTTCTAAATTCAGTGAAAACAAGCCTTGCCTGTCTGATCTTACCTCAAAGCAACCTCAGAGTCCTCAGTAATCATCATTTCTTGCTAAGTAATGTAAACTGTAGCCATTGCTATCACGAAAAATAAACTTCCTAATCAGACAATCTGCTCTGGCAACCTCTCTGATTGCAACTGTAGTACTCCCAGTTTTTTGAATAACCTGGAGTATCTCTGGTTTTCTGAGGGAGAGTGGCCATTAGCCCTTTGCAAGTGCCTGGAAAGGTACGATAACTCCAAGTTTGAATAGCCTATAGAGGTTTGCATAAGGCTTGCTCAAGACCTTTGTTCAAGTTAGCATCTTCAGAAAGGGGTGGAGGTAGAGAAGGGAATAGTTTAAAAACTCCCATGTTGACCTTAACATGTATCCTCCTGTGGACTCTGGTCTGGGAAAGGCCCAGCATTAAACTTGTCAGATTAGAGAGATGTAACACCTACCTTTGTTAGTTTAGACACAGACTGTGTTGATTTAAGCTCAGCAGTTGTCCATCTTGTACTACTGATAAATATTCAGGCCCTGGATTCTGCAGAGAGAAAAGAAGATTAGTAGGGGTGAATTACTCAAACCATAATATAACATCTGAGAATACAAGTGACACGTGCCCCCAAGAGCTGTTAACCAGTCGGAGACTAGCAGGTCTCCATCGCTAGCAGCACTACTGGAACTAGTGACTTCTGCTGGTTGTGCTCCAAGGTCCAGTCTGAGGATCACTGCTGGACCCTTGGATACAGGTGAATCGAGGTCATGGGGCATAGGTTACCTGAGACATGGTGAGGGGCCAGTTGGTTTATATCTTTGAGAAGTGCCCCCTTCCTGATATGGGATCCTCCAGGTTCTGCATATGCGTGAATAAGGAATAATCCAACGAGACTGTAAGCATACCCAACAGGTTTCTAAATTCTTGGAAGAGCAGGGTTGGATTAGAACAAGTCAACATGGATTTAGTAAGGGGAGGTCGTGCCTGACAAACCTGTTGGAGTTCTTTGAAGAGGTGACAAATAGGTTAGACCAGGGAAACCCAATGGACGTGGTCTACCTAGACTTCCAAAAGGCCTTTGATAAGGTGCCACACGGGAGGCTGCTGAGCAAGGTGAGGCCCATGGTGTTC
>NC_057738.1:3047976-3076897 GCF_004010195.1 Chiloscyllium plagiosum | reverse complement strand
AAGAAAGCTAATGCAATGTTGTCAATTATCTCAAGAGGGTTGGAATATAAAAGCACTGTTGTGTTACTGAGACTTTATAAAGCTCTGGTTAGGCCCCATTTGGAGTACTGTGTCCAGTTTTGGTCCCCACACCTCAGGAAGGACATACTGGCACTGGAGCGTGTCCAGCGGAGATTCACACGGATGATCCCTGGAATGGTAGGTCTAACATATGAGGAACGGCTGAGGATCCTGGGATTGTATTCATTGGAGTTTAGAAGATTAAGGGGAGATCTAATAGAAATTTACAAGATAATACATGGCTTAGAGAGGGTGGACACTAGGAAATTGTTTCCGTTAGCCGAGGAGACTAGGACCCAGCCTTAGAATTAGAGGGGGTAAATTCAGAACAGAAATGCAGAGACATTTCTTCAGCTAGAGAGTGGTGGGCCTATGGAATTCATTGCTACAGAGTGCAGTGGAGGCTGGGACGCTAAATGTCTTCAAGGCAGAAATCGATAAATTCTTGATGTCACAAGGAATTAAGGGCTATGGGGAGAATGCGGGTAAGTGGAGTTGAAATGCCCATCAGCCATGATTGAATGGCGGAGTGGACTCGATGGGCCGAATGGCCTTACTTCCGCTCCTATGTCTTATGGTCTTATGGTCTTAACAGGTTTTGCTGGATGGTCTTCAGGAGGCCAGGGAGGACCAAATGGGTTCTGTTTAATTTGGGAGTCATTGGTAAATTCCAACTGGATTGAAATTAATTAGTGTCAGGTGGCTTATTAATGACACGCACCCGTCACTAGAATTCCTGTATTGTACCCTTCTCATCTTCAAATTAACTGGGGACAGTTTTGCCAAATTTGGCGATCTAATGAGTGAACTGGATTGTCCTGCCCTATTTTCTTGGCCCTCATTCTCCCTCCAGCAGGCTCAATTAAATTAAATTTCTTCCTGACCTCTTCGCCCCCACCCCACTCCGGCCTATCACCCTCACCTTGACCTCTTTCCACCTATCGCATTTCCAACGCCCCTCCCACAAGTCCCTCCTCCTTACCTTTTATCTTAGCCTGCTGGACACACTTTCCTCATTCCTGAAGAAGGGCTTAAGCCCGAAACATCGATTCTCCTGTTCCCTGGATGCTGCCTGATCTGCTGCGCTGTTCCAGCAACACATTTTCAGCTCTGATCTCCAGCATCTGCAGCCCTCACTTTCTCCTCAATTAAATTACACCACTGTTTCAGTTCTGTGACCCATTATTGGAACGGTCGTAAAAATATAGTTATACTGACTCAAAACATTTCCTCTGTCTCTCTCTCCACTGTTGTTTCCGGACCTGCTGAGTTTCTTCAGCACTTTCTGTTATTACTTCAGTTTTCTAACATCTGCAGTATTCTGCTTTTATCAAAGTGGTCAATTTGTCCTGACTGGTGGGATTGTCGTCAGTTCATAGCAATACGTAAATTTATAAATAAATTCAATCTACTGGTTCACCACAGTCACTCTTCCAATGCCTTACCCATTAACGTAGGTTTTTTTATTTATGATCACTATTCCAATTTGCTTCAAACTAATCAAAAGTTGCTGATTTCTCATTTGGCCTAAATTATTATTGTGCACTGTCTGTCTCCACTTGTTACACTTCAGAATTTGTCAAAAGCAGAGAAAAATAATATTATAAATCAGAAAACAAATAAACCAGAAAATTTTACTGTAAACTATATTTCTCGTGATGCTGTGCCATCTCTAAAGAAACACTCCAGTCTTCTGCATGCATACCAGCGATCCCAACAATTCTCCCTTCGCTATTTTGAAATATTACAGTTCAAATTTGCTAAAGAAAAAACAGCCCTGAGGCAAATTTTCCACCAAAATGTATGAAAAGACAAACATCAACAATGGAGGAAACAGCTGGCACACATCGTAGCAATGCTCACAGCTGAGCTCAATTTCTCACACACTCAGTGCCAGCCTGAGATCACAATAGATACTAACTTAAATTCTACTGCATGAAATGTTTTAAACTTACATTCCTTCAATTTGGTTTGCTTTCTAGTTATTCAATTCTCATTCAGACAGTGTATGGGCCTCAATTCTTTCCACACACAGTGATCTCCATGTCAACCTTCATGTCAGGTGTCAGCTGTGGTTCATTGCATGTAGTCTTGCCAATGAGTCAGAGGGCTATATTGATGTCCCATCTCAGTAATGTGAGCACATAATCTTGGCTACTAGAGGTAGTGCTGCACCATCAGAGGTTCAGTGCTTTGGATGGGTGCAAAAATATTCACGTCTGAGTTGGACAGATTTTGATCTACAAGGGAGTCAAGGGCTATTTGGGGAAGAGGGAGCAGAGCAATGCAGACAGGAATGTGGAATTAAGGTCAAAACCGGATTAGATTTAGGGGGCATAAAGTGCGAGGGGGAAAATTTAACAATGTACGAGACAAATTGTTTGCACAGAGGGTAGAAGTGATGATAGATATGATAGAAAGACAGACACATGAACAGGCAGGGAGTAGAGATATATGGACCATGTGCAGGCAGATGCATTTAGTTTAGAACAATATCATGATTGGTACAGCCATAGTGGGCTGAAGGGCCTGATCCTGTGTTGCACTATGTTTTATGTTCAGGTTCTAAGATCTTATTAGGAGAAAGTGAGGCCTGCAGATGCTGTAGATCAGAGTCGAGAGTGTGGTGCTGGAAAAGCACAGCAGGTCAGGCAGCAGCCGAGGAGCAGGAAAATCAATATTTTGGGCATAAGCCCTTCATCAGGAATGAGGCTTGTGGGCTGAGGGGAGCTGAGTGATAAATGGGAGGAGGTGGGGCTGGGGGGAAGGTAGCTGGGAATGTGATGGGTAGATAGATGAAGGCGGGGGAGAAGGTGATAGAGGAGGGTAGAGCGGATAGATGGGAAAGGCAATGGACAGGTCAAAAGGGTGGTGCCAAGTTTGAGGCTTGGGACTGGGATAATGTGGGAGGAGGGAAACTGAGGTAATCCCGTGTAGTTGCAGGGTCCCAAGGCAGAAGATGAGGCATTCTTCCTCCAGGCATCGGGTGGTTAGGGTTTAGCGATGGAGGAGACCCAGGATCTGCATATTCTTGGTGGAGTGGGAGGGCGAATTGAAGTGTTCGGCCACGGGACGGTTGGGTTGGTTGGTGCGGGTGTCCTTCTTTTTACGACATCATTGATCCTGCAATTCCTGTGTTTCATTGTGTGAGGGTGGCGTAATGCGAGGAGGAGGAAGGGGCTGGTTAGCAGAAAGCAGTCTCAACAAAATGGCAAACTGTTGCTCAGTGCGCTTCAGACATTAAATGACAGAATCTTTTTTTGCTTTCCGATGAACACTTCAAATGGGGATGGGGGGTAGGCAGCAATGAGGGTATGCCTCCAAATGATAGCAAAGATACCATACTGGCATTGCTTGCTTCATGAGTCCTCTTTGCATTTAAGGACTTTTTAATTTGCTGGTTCTGCCGAATTAAATACTCCTATTATATTTAAATTCTGTGACATTTTAAGCTTGTCTGCTGTCCTAACATTTGAGATTATCATAGTACTGTTCCGCACTGTCATTTCACCAGCAAGTGCTCTGGAGGTGATCTGGAAGGTGCCATAAAAACAAATAGAGATTACTTCAGATGAAAATGGAAAGATTGAGTGAATAAAGGCCAATTGAGTACGATCAAACATTAACATTAATGATCAAAAAGGCCCATTTTGGATCAAACATTAACCAGGCAGCTGAATGGCCACCCGTGGGCTTTCTGCTAAATTACATAACCCAACTAGGCCTCCTGCGTGCCTGAGGCTATTAACCAATCAGAAGCCAGCATCTTGACGATGCCAAGTTAGAGGCCATAACTGTTATCAAAGCACCATGCTCCGGAACTCCACGTGGAGGATCAGAGATGAGAAAGGAAATTGGTGTTTTGAGGAGGGGTGTCTTAGGGTATTGCATTCAAAGAGAGAGACAGGGGATTAGAAACAAGAGCAGCTGCGTGGTTTTCAGAAGCCAACCCTTTCCATAGCAGAGTCCCTCAGTCTTGTCCAAATTAGTGTTGATCAAGATAATCCAACTCAGCAACTGACAGGCTGCCTGCAATGGTTTACCAACCAGGTAGGCCTACTCATTCTCTCACCTCGCTTGAAGCTGAGGTAATTGTAATCCAGGTGAAACAATGTCTTTAAATGCTCATTAATTGACCAATAAAAGCCTGGTGGTGAGTTGGGAAGGTCTGCAATGGGCCTTCCTTCCCAAAACATAATTTCTCAGGTGGGTGGGGAGTGGATATCTCGCTTCCTTAGTTTGTAAGAAGTTGGAAAATCAGTTGGCCATTTGGGCCTCAATATTGTCCTGCCATTCATAAAGGTTGTTGATGATCTGATCTTGGCCTTGACTCCACATTCCTGCCTTGACTCTGATGTTGTTAAAGAATCCAGTTTGTCATAGATATATTTTTCCAAATGATATTTAAAACAAGTTAACAATTTATCATCAGCTGCATACACTAATACATAATCAAAATTTCTACAATTAAACTGTGTTTATATCTGGGACCACAGATCAGAGTACAATTATGATTTATTTCAAATATACTGACTTATCATCAAAGATCTGTTCCTCAAGCTGATTTTTTTAATAAATAATTTTATTGAAAAAAAAGTTTTGAAATTTTTTACAAAATTACAAAAATAGTACAAAATACTATATTCCACTTTACAAGATAAGAACAACACCAAATTAAAATTAAGAAAACTAACTACTAATCTATTTTATAAACTACCAAAACACAAAATAGGATATCACACATTACGAACAATAAAAAAAGAAAGGAAAAGAAATAAGTAAATAAATAACTAGATACATATTCAAAATAAATTTATATCAGATCATAACAAAACACGTATTTATACGGGATTCTTCCCCCGGGAGCCCCATACCAGCCAGAGACATCCCTACGGCTAAGCAAAGGCCCTGAACAATATGGCCGATATATCTGCATCAATGTAGTTCTAAAAGGGCTGCCATGTTCTATAAAATAATTCCGTTTTTGGTGCACCATATTCATAAGGAAGTCAAGAGGGATATATTCCATGACTATCCTGTGCCAATTTGAAAATCCTGGGGGACCCTCGGATACCCAATTCAGGAAGATGTTTTTCCTCGTACAAAAGGAAAGGATAGTGAATAATTTAATCCCGTATGTATCCAGAAAGGGGAAATTTGGGGAGCCCAAAATTAGAGACACTGGGTCCAACCCAATTTCCGTACCCAAAATCTTTGTCAAGGCATTTGCTACGCTGTTGAAAATGTGTTTCTGGAAAAGCGCAGCAGGTCAGGCAGCATCCAAGGAGCAGGAGAATCGATGTTTCGGGCATGAGCCCGCCCGAAACATCGATTCTCCTGCTCCTTGGATGCTGCCTGACCTGCTGCGCTTTTCCAGAAACACAAATTCAGCTCTGATCTCCAGCATCTGCAGTCCTCACTTTCTCCTCGAAGATTTGCTATGCTGTCGCAGTACCTGCGGATCTTATGCACCAACTTCTATTTTACATTTAGGGCACATTGGAGGTGCTCCTGCTTTGAACTTTGCAAGTCACTCTGGTGCCATGTGAGCCCTGTGAAGCATCTTCAATTGAACAGCCTGAGTTTTCCCAGACATCGTCCCACATCTCTAAGGAGATTTCCATCCCCAATACTTGACTCCAGGTTTTATATAACCGTTCCATGTCCTTCGATACCTTATTACATAGTAAGTGGTGGAGAGTACTGACTGAGGGCAAACCCATTGGCGGAAGCACTCTCCTTTCCATATCCGATTTATAAGGATTAATTATTAATGTGGTCTTCTTTTGTATGAAGTCTCGTATTTGAAAATATCGAAAAAGGTCCTTGCTAGGCAGTCCAAACTTCTGACGCAGCTGTTCGAAGGACATCATGACCTCCCCATTGAACAGTTCTCCCAAACAGGAGATACCTCTGGACTCACAGATTCTGAATACAGCATCAGTCAGCCCTGGCTGGAATCCCAACGTTCCCACTATAGGGGTATAAGGGGAGGTTTTTTCTAGATTACCCTCATTCTGTCGCATTTTCCTCCAAGCTTTCATTGTATTTAATACAATAGGATTTTTACAATGATCAGTAATAACTCTCATCTTATCCATAAATAGTAGATTGATGAGGGCACATTTTGCTTGGGAGACCTCAATATCTAACCAGATTGATTGTGGGTCACGAGACCCAATCAGCTACATAAGATAACAGAGAGCTCAATTGGTGCCTCCTGAAATCCGGAAAATCCAGCCCTCCCCTTAATTGTGGAAGCTGCAGCTTTTCTAATTTAATAAGGGGCTGTCTATGACTCCAAATAAAGGAGCTGAGCCAACCATAGAGCTTATGCAGCGCCTGTCTCGACAGCATCAAGGAGAGCATTTTCATAGGGTATAAAAGGCCAGGTAGGATATTCATGTTGACCAAAGCTATTCTATCTAGCCAGGATATCGAGAGATCTTCCCAGTGTTGAAGGTCCTGCCTTATTTTCTCTAATAAGTGTGTATAATTGGCTTTATATAGCTGACCAAATACCGGAGTATTAAAAATACCTAAGTAAAGGAAACCTCCCAGTGACCACCGAAAGGGTAAACGGGATCCATCCGGAAAATTGGATAGACTGGTAAGGTCTCCCAGCGGCATGACCTCCGATTTCATAAAATTGATTTTGTAACCTGAGAACATACCAAATATGTTAACCACTTGAATTAAGCGGGACATAGGTGTCAATGGATCATTTAAGAAAAGGAGGACGTCATCCGCATCAAGAGTGATTTTGTGCTTACCCGATCCAACCTCCAGAGCCACTTTATTAGGATCAGTTCGTATAGCTTCCACAAACGGCTCAATCACCAGCGTAAGTAATAATGGTGAAAGATGACATCCCTGACGACAACCTCTGCCAATGCTAAAGCCATCCGAACTTAAACCGTTGGTAATCACCACTGCTTTGGGATCATTATATAATACTGAAACCCATTTAGTAAAGACCTCTCCAACACCAAACTGTTCCAGCGTATAAAAGAGAAATGGCCATTCTACCCAATCGAATGCCTTCTCTGCATCAAGGGAGACAACTAATCCCGGTATCACTCCCTGCTGGCAGGCCTGTACCATATTTAAGACTCTTTTAATGTTATTAGTTGATCTGTGACCCTTTATAAACCCCATCTGATCCTCTTTTATAATGAATGGTAGAACCCTCTCCTGTCTTAATACCAATATTTTTGAGAGAATTTAAAATCCACATTCAACAAGGATATGGGTCTGTATGAATAGCAGTCATCTAGGGCTTTTCCTTTCTCAAGAATGAGAGAAATATTTGCTTCTCACAGAGAAGGCGGGAGGCTCCCTGACTGTGTGGATAATTTTACAGATCTATAAGTGGTCCGACCAATTCCCCTATAAATTCTTTATAGAACTCAGCCTGGACTCCGTCTGATCCGTGTGCTTTGCCGCTCTGGAGCTGCCTCAACTCCTGTACTTTCTGGGTTGTCAGGGGTGCTTTCAAGAATGACACCTGCTCCGAGGTTAGGCCTGGGAGGGCCAGAATTAAAAAAAAGACTCCATCTTCCTCGTTCTATCCTCACAGTCCTGCGACTTATACAATTCAAAATAGAACTTTCTAAAGGCTGCGTTGATCTTTTTACGGTCACAAGTCAGGGTACCAGCTCTCTCTCTCATAGATGTAATGGATTGGGGAGCCTTTTTCATTCTGGCATGGTATGCAAGATATCTATCAGGCTTGTCGCCGTATTCAAATAATCTCTGCTTCGCAAATAACATCTCCCTCTTTGATGTTTCAGTAAGTGTAGTATTCGAAGTTGCCCAAAGGGCTGTGATCTGCTGTAGTTTAGTAATGGAGGGCCTATCAGCATATGCTGTTTCAGTCGCCTTCCAAGCAAGCCTCAAGCAGGCGCTGTTGTTCTCCCTTTTGTCTTTTCCGGGTCGCTGAATATGAAATAACCAAGCCTCACGTGTATGCCTTAGCAGTCTCCCACATCACCGATGGGTTACTGGCCGTGCCTGAGTTGATATCCCAGAAGGTTTTAAATCCCTGCAAGAAATATTTTATGAACTTACTATCCTTCAAGAGGAAAGGGTCTGTACGCCAATGTCGGGAACCTATCTCGTCATCACTAGTCTCCATATATAATATGTGGCATGGTCGGAAATAATTATATTACCTATTTTACAAATCAAAATCGAGTTCAAAAAGGTTGAAGGGACAAAAGAAATATCGATTCTGGTATGGCACTTGTGTGGCTTAGAATAAAAAGTAAAGTTTCTAACCTCAGGGTGAAGATACCTCCACCAATCCCAACTCCCTATTCAGATCAGCCAACTGCCTCGGTCTCAAAGATATGCCTGCGGAGCTCCTAAGTATCCTGTCCACCTCTGGGTCGATGATACAATTAAAACCTCCCCCTATAATTGTGTGGCGCACCCCGAAAGCCATCAACTTGGAGAACACTTCAGTTACAAATTTAAAAGGGTGCACCGGGGGGCAATAAAGATTTAAAATCCCGTATTCCTCTCCATATATTAGGGCTTTAATTAATATATACCGTCCAGACTCATCTTTCATCTGGCTGAGCATTTGGAAGGGAAGATTCTTCCAAATAAAAATGGCCACTCCTTTACTTTTTGAGCTGAAAGATGAAAAGAACACCTGGCCAAACCCATCCTGTTGCAGCTTCGAATGCTCCTTATCAAGTAGATGTGTCTCCTGTAGAAGGGCTACATCCACCCTCTCTTTTTTAAGACTTGATAATATATTTTTCCTTTTGATTGGTGTGTGGCTCCCCTTGACATTCCAGGTGCACCACCTAAATGAATGACTAGCTATGATCGTCCAAGCAAACCTGAGACCCCTCAGGAGGGACAACCCCACCCAAAAGACATTGAGTAAAAACCAAAAACAATTCACATGTAAGAACACCCTTTAAAACAACTAAATCAAAACAGCTAAGAACTACTCCTAAAAAAAACATGAAACATATTGAAAAGGAGACATGCCCCCTTGTTCACAGGAGGCACTGCTACCTTTTAGTAATTCCGCCATAGCATTCCTCAGCTAGAGCCATGCCCTTGGCCTAGATATTACAAAGTAGACTAAATAAATGCCAATACCTTACAAAACAGGAGTTAAAAGTGGGCGACCAACCCATCCCCCCCACATTATTACCTAGATACACATAGCAAAAGAACATAAGATAAAAATATATAAAATTAAAAAATTACAATCCCAGCAAGTATGAAGCAACAAAAAACACTCAGAAACATCCCCCTATAATCGAATAAACCACGTGTATTATAGATAAGAATCCAAAGAAAGGATAAAGAACGAGCCCCACCCCCACCCCCGAGGAAGGATGGAGAAGAGAAAGAGGGAAAAAGGAGGAGGAAAGACAAAAAGGGGGGCCAGAATAAAGTCACTATCCATACAGTTCAAGTCCCGCAGTCTATTTGAGAGTACTCAGGAATTCTTTTACTTTTTCTGGCGCCCGAAGTTATATATAGATCCTCCATGACTGAAGCGCAGCGTTGCCAGATATCGCATGGAATATTGAAATCCCTCAGACGCCTCATCAAATGCCTTCCTCTTGCAAACCACAACCGGAGAGAAGTCCTGGAACAACATTATTTTGGTACCCACAGGCTCGCCTCTGCAGATAAGTCCCCCGGGACAGCCACGGACATCTCTGTAGCTGCTGGGGGAGGGGCAAAGGGGTCCCTGCCTGTAGCAAACTTCATGAACCATTGCTTTGATGCAGAATGACCAAAGCTGCTGGGAAAAAAACTATTTAAAATAATGGCATGGGGATCTTTCTCCAAACCTCTGGAGGCCTCCAGCAGCATTTGTTTTTCCTGTGATGTTGAAGTTGGACTAGGACCAGGCAGGGGCGCTGGTCAAGTCCATTGATGTATCTCGTTGTTATTTCGCAGTGTCCCCAGACTGCATTAAATACTGGGTACAGTTGTTTTCCCTTTCAGGCTAAAGACACCATTATTATATTTTATTAAACAAATTACAAAATACAGTATACAAAAAACAGTCAACAGCAATTTTACAAGGGAGATGAGGACAAACCTCAAATCCCAGTTTCACATATAATATACAGTAACAATGCCATTTGTACATAATAAAACTAATCCAGTTACATAAACAGTGCAGATAATACAGACCCAGCAAGCCCCCATCCCTCCCACCTTCTGACCACTCTAAGGCAGCCCGCCCCTATCCACCTTCCGGCTCTCAGTCCACCCCATGCCCCTTCCAGTTCTCGGTCCGCCCTGACACACCTTTCGACCACCTCTAGGACAGCCCGCCCCGGTACCCGCCCGGGGTGACAGCGGTCAGGATGCCCTACCCACCTTCTGGCTTCACTAACCACCCTCAGCACCTTTCGACCACCTCTGGGGCCACCTGCCCCGGTACCTGCTCGGGGTGACAGCGCTGAGGATAGCTACCTGCCTTCTGGCTCTCGATCTGCCCCTACCTACATTGGGCTCTCACCCACCCCGATGCGCCTCCAGCCAGTGGGTATCCTGGCACACATTCCGGCCAACTCTCGGACAGCCCGTCCCCTAAGACACCATTATTTTTTTTTAGGAAAACACCCGAGTGGCCAGTGACAAACACTCTCTCGTTTTTTTTCTTTTTTTTTTCTTTCCCCCTAACTGCGGTAGTGCTTAAGACATCATTATACAGAACAAGAAGACAGTGCTGATTGGTTGGGCCATCATTGGCTTGGCAATACACTAAGAACAGTTTGGCTTCAATCTTAATTCTCAGACCAGACAGATTCTGATTTGCCAGGACATTGCCATGGGAATGAAGCAGAGTTTGGCGGTCTCCATTGCACCTTTTTCAAAAAAAAGGGGGTAATGTGTGTACAAATTCCTTTTGCTACATAAGATAGGGTCCTGAATTTTAGGTAAGTAGCTTCTAGTTTGCGCAAATACATTATGGGCCCAGCTAATGGATATACATTAGTTTCTGATATAACTTTCACTATAGACTGGATTATTTAATAAATGATTTCCAATTGTGACAAAACACACATGACAGTAAATAAATCAAATCAAATCAATAGCAGAATCATATCTAATGGTATTCTGAAGCCGACCTGCTGCCAATTGTGAATGGTTAACAGGATGTGTTGTTTGATATGGTCTGCCAGTTGTTGGAACGACTAGCCTACATACCTGCCATCATACTACCACACTGGGCAAAGTGTCTTTTTGGTTTCACAACAACATCCTGTTAATGAAAGAAAAAACATTTGTGGATTTGCTGCACAGTAGCAGCGGGAGACAGCTAGCTTCACCTATTCAAATTTTTGAGACGCTTTCCCTTTCCAAGGTATTCTTAGGTAAACTGGGCATCGTTCTGAGCAACAAATGGTGAACATGGGCCCTTTCATGAGTTTTTGTGATAGACAATTAGTGATGATTTGGTCAGGACAACCATTACCACACAGGATAGTTTTATTACACATATTCTCAGCGTCAGGTTTACACAGTGATGGTGCCTAGTATGGGGGATTTTAGCTGTGAAGAAAGGTTGGCTAGATTAGGTTTGTTTCACATGAATGCAGGAGGCTGAGGGGCCACCTAATAGAAATTTATAAGATTGTGAATGGCACGGATAGAGTGGAAAGTATGAGGCTTTTTTTCCCAGAGTGGAAGAGTCAGTTACAAAGGGACATAGGTTCAAGGGATGGGGGTGCAAAGTTTAAAAGATATGTGCGAGGCAAGTTTTTTTCGTACAAAGGTTGGTGGGTCAAGATCAGAGTGGTGCTGGAAAAGCACAGCAGGTCAGGCAGCTTCTGAGGAGCAGGAAAATCGACGTTTCGGGCAAAAGCCTTTCATCAGGAATGAGGCAGGGAAGTTCTGGAGTGGAGGTTTTTCACCTCGGAGGCTCCCAGCCTCATTCCTGATGATGAGATTTTGTCCGAAACGTCGATTTTCCTGCTCTTCGGAAGCTGCCTGACCTGCTGTGCTTTCCCAGCACCACTCTGATCTTGACTCCGATCTCCAGCATCTGCAGTCCTCACTTTTGCCTAAAGGTTGGTGAGTGCCTGGAACATGCTGTCGGAGGAGGTGGTGGAAGCAGACAAATAGCAGCATTTAAGAAGCACCTGGACAAATACATGAATAGGAAGGGAATAGAGGGATAAGGGTCCTGTAAGTGAAGACAGTTTTAATACGAAAGGGCAAAATAAATCAGTGCAGGCTTGGAGGGCTGAAGGGCCTGTTTGTGTTCTGTATTGTTCCAGTGCACAACTGACTAGAACCCTATTCATAAGATTGCCAACAAGAGTGATCTTGTAGTTTGTGACACTTCTTCAAATCTCTTTGTTGCATCCGTGTCTGATGAATGTCAGATGAATGGCTTGAACTTCTAGTCTCCTTTAGCAACATTAAAGAACATTTTGCAAAACAGAGGAGACTGGCTGCAATGACGGAATTGTTGGCTTTGCACAGAACTTGACTTGCTCGATCCGGATAACTGAGTCTCCAACACTTTCAGAGTGTGGTCACACGACCCAGTTTGTGGGTGTAGTGAAGATATTGGATTTGAACACAGACAACTGGACAGCTTTCCTCAGGAGCAATATTGTTTGCTTCACCTCCCTTTCTCTGAAACCCGCTCAAGATATTGTGTGTTCAAAACTATCTGGAAGGCCATATTACCACCAAAAGAGGGTTCCGAAGGAGATTTTAAACTCCACACTACTGTCTCTAGAAAAGCAAAGTTAGCCAGCATGATGCCCCATATCAAGAACACTGATACAGCAAGACATCCTGTGCAATAAGATTGTGTTGAAAGTGACTTCTGTAACAGACCAACGTTTAGAAATCTGTGAAGAATTATTTTTCTGGAATTCAACAGTTACTTGGCTTAAGTACCTTTTACCATAACATTCTTCAGTTTTTTTCTTCCCAGACTTGGAATTTGTGTGTGAGGGTGTTGGTTTTCAAGAATGGTATATAAAAAATATATTTGCCCAGTTTAAACTGTTGTATTTGTGACTAAAGGCACCTGGCTGAATTGTTTCTGATACTGAACTTTATACTTTCTAATATATTTATAATTGGCAATGTCACTTCACTTTTTAAATTCAACCTTTGTCGCAGTGAATGGAAAATTGGTTAATGGAAAGGAATCAGTTCATTCCTCTTAACTTGGCCATAACACGTCACACTTTATGTGACTTGTTGACCCAAGTTTATACTTTACACAAAACTGGAAGCGCTGACATTAATTTTGAATCTTAAAGTTATGTCTTAAGGTGCAGTCTGGTTATAAGACAGGCAAAGCAGCTAATTTAGTGCCCATCAACACAAAGAGGGATATCTATAGGGTCAATGAAGCAGCCAGGCAGGGGTTTGTGCCAAACAGTAGCATTTTTGCAGTAATATTAGTTACCGCAACAGAGCTAGGCTGTTGCTAGGGTATTGTTAAGTACCAGCCAACTAATTTTGTTCCAAAACTTTTCTCTGTTGTATCAGGCAAAATCACGTAATGGGCAAACATCTGGCACTTCAAAGGTTAAATAGCATTTTTATGCAGCATTTCAAAGAAGCAATGTGAGTTGCCAAGGTCACAGTTTTAACGTCTGGTGAAAGCTAGATTGTTGGAACAAGTTTAATCAACGTGGAGTTATGGGCCACCTTCTTTTTTGACTTGACAGTTATAATGAAAGATCCAGCACATTCTACTTTTGTTAGACCTCCAGTTGACTAATGCATCCTTTTCTGTATCATGAATTAATCATCTCCTGTCTGCTACTCACCAGAAAGATGGGCTTGTGGGTTAATTACAACCACTTTAAAAAGCAACTTATAAGGCTCATGAAAAAATGTGGTGCCTGGCCTTCAATCTGTTGAATTCCAATGTACAAAAACGATACAGGGCTCAATCCAGCAATCAGGATTTTCAAATTTAAAATCCTCAGCTATGCTTCAATCCCTGTACGAAAAAAAACTGGGGATGCTGAAACTTTGAAACAAAATCAGAAATTGCTGGAGAAACTCAGATGGTTTGGCAGCAGCTAAAGAAGGATCAGTGTATATGAAACATTAACTCTGCTTCGTCTCCACAGATGCTGCCAGATCTGCTGTGCTTCTCCAGCAATTTCTGTTTTTAATCTCTCCATAAATGGACTCTCTTCCTAACTCTATGACTCCATTTAGCCCTACACATTCGAAGAACTCTGCACTCTCCATACCTGGCTAAGTAAACATTCTCAGTTTCCTTTGTGCTGTCATTGACAGCTGTGTCTACAGCATTTTCTCCCTCAATTCCCTCCAAAAACCTTGACATCATTTCACCTTTAGGATGCACCTTAAAATATACCTTTATTAGACAAGAGTTTGGGCAACTATTCTAATATTTCTTTGGGCAGTATCAATTTTAGTCTATCTATTGGGGTCGTATAGTGGCTCAGTAGTTAGCACTGCTGCCTCACAGTGCCAGGGACCCGGGTTCAATTCCAGCCTCAGGTGACTGCCTGTGTGGAGTTTGCACATTCTCCCTGTCTGTATGGATTTCTTCTGGGTGCTCCAGTTTCCTCCCACAGTCACATCAAAGTCACATCAGGTAAGGATAGCTTCACCAGATGGTAAGGATTTTAGAATGAGATAGATATTTGCAACAATTGACATTGATTTCACCATCCACCAAGGTGGAATCTGTCCTAGAACAGTAGCCTGGGGTTTTGGATGACTAGTCTAGAGAAATTACCACCACACATAATACTTGAATCCTGAGGAAGAGAAGTGCTTTGCATCATGGGGTGCATTTTGTTTTCTCAAGAACATTCTGGATGGGCATATGCTCTTTATTAATGCTCTTCTTCCCACTTAATCCTCAGCCTGTTACTTGGCATGAACTGCAAGCTATAGATACTGTGACCACAGGCCTCTCTCTTTCTATTCCACCTATCTTCCCTCACCTTCTGCATGTCAGCTTTCAGTTAACTAAGAACTGCTGTCCGGCCAGCTGCCGACACCTTCCTGTAATGATGAAGCAACATTAATTGCCCTGATAATAAGACCATAAGACCATAAGACATAGGAGCGGAAGTAAGGCCATTCGGCCCATCGAGTCCACTCCGCCATTCAATCATGGCTGATGGGCATTTCAACTCCACTTACCCGCATTCTCCCCGTAGCCCTTAATTCCTTGTGACATCAAGAATTGATCAATTTCTGCCTTGAAGACATTTAGCGTCCCAGCCTCCACTGTATTCTGTGGCAATGAATTCCACTAATCACATCCGCCAGCTTAGATATTGGCACTGTGCAAACTTTAGTAAGTGGTGTTAGAAGGTGGTATATCATCAGATGTAAGTGGACTGCTGGAGGAAAAGGTTGCAACCCAGCTCACAAGGGGGTGAGTTCGCAGATGCATTTTGCACTTAGATGTAGAATTTGGCGAGGCATGTGGAAATGCTGCCCAACTCCTCAAAAGCACTTATGGACTAACACCTAATACACCATTTGGCTGATGACTTGACTCCTTTTGCAGAAAAGGCAGAATTCACTAAAATCTAAATGGTACAGTCGAAGGCCAGACTGCGATCATGAAATCCATAACAATTTTGGTTAGAACTGAAAACAAAATTAGAATCATTACAGTACTGGGTGTATTGTATGTATAGATTATATTAGCTATTGAAAGATACTTGATCTGAAATGTTAAATTTTGGGCAAGGCTGCTTTGGTGAAGGCAATAGTCACATCACCTGGACTAGAAGTGAGAACTGGCCTGGTGTGGCGGGCATGGGACCCTAGCGTGACATTTTACCATACAGGACTAATTAACAGGTTGCCGCTGAGGCTGCATTCAAATTGAACAATTTAACTTCAACTCCATCTCTCATCCTCCATAACGGGATTTCAACAGTTCAAAATTATAGTAAGATGCAAAGACTTCACAGTAGTGAGAATGGGGACTATGATTAGCCTACTATAAAATACTACAGTGTGGAAAAAGGCTGGTCAGCCCATTGAGTCTGCACTGACCCTCTGAAGAGCATCCGACCTGACAGTGGCCCACAACACTGCATTTGCTATGGCTAGTTTACCTAGCCTGCACATCCACCGACACTAATGACAATTTAGCATGGCCAATCCAATTGACAGGCATGTGTTTGGACAGGGGAGGAGACCAGAGCACCTGGCAGAATATGCAAACTCCTGACATACAGTCAGCCAAAGCTGGAATTTTACCACGTCCTTGGTACTGTGAGGCAGCAGTGCTAACCACTACTGTGCCACCTACTATAGACTTGGATAGTAATAGAGTAAAGGGCAGAGAATGGGGAAATACATGAAGTGTGTTACAGAGAATTTTTTTTGAATGTTCATTTCTGTCCAAATGATGAAGGGGGAATTGCTGGAAATGAGGTGGATCAAGGGGATTAAGCCTTCGGGAATGTTTATTGAACAGTGATCATAAGGTGTAGGTGTATCAAAAAAAAAGCACAAGGCTTAATCCAATGTAAAAGGACTAGATTAGAGAAAACCAACTACAGTGTCCCAAATACATTGGAATGGAAGACTGACAGACGAAACTGTAATAGAATAAATGGCCGCCTTTAAAAAGATATTGTTTAGGTACAATTAGGATACATTTTTTGTGAAAATGTGGCCACAAGAATGATTTCAAATTGATTATATTATTGAGAATCTGGCTGAACATAGAAAAATCAACAGGGACGTGAGAAAGGAATTTAGAGAGGCAAAACAGAGTATCAAAAGAGACTGACAGCTAACGTATAAAGGAATCCAAAAGTCTTCCATGAGCATATTAGCGGTAAATGTCCTTCATGCCTTTGAAAGGACAGGTGATTGTTAAGCACACATTGCAATTCACTATGTGGGCCTTATCCAATTTCTCTCCCATTGTTATCTCCTGAGGTAAGCATATCCATCAGCTCAGCAAACAACAATATGTGTACGAGGTTTGCAAAGTTCCTGTCGTTTACATGTCCACACTTGCAACTGTAAAAAACTAGCATTGAGGATACAATGTATTTTAAAAAATGAAGAGTGGTTTAAAGTAAGCACGTGACAGAAGTGTGCTTTCTTCCTTCAAACCAAACTATTGAGAATAATTTTAAAAATATGAATTGGAAGTGCGCTGTTTTATGTTATACTCCTCAATCTTGTTGATTGCTTTTAACAGTTTAACCAAAGACAAAGGTCAGCCCTGATAATATACAGAAACATGTGAGGACTTTAACTTATCAAAGACAGCCTTTTCTTACAGTTTTGGGACAAGTTGCAAATTTTGGAAGTACACATGTACTTACAGATGTGATTAAGTAATTTCAACATAGGCAAAACCTAATCCTCACTTGTACTAAATAAGCATTCATTAAAAAGTAATACACTAAAAGTTAACTAAAACAAATGGGAAAATGAAGCCAATAATAACTCAACTGTAAAAACGTTTAAAATCAAATATCCATTAGCAAGCTTATAAATATGTCAGTACAGGAGGTATGGTTAGTAAGTTTGCAGATGACACCAAAATAGGTGGTGTAGTGGACAGTGAGGAAGGTTATCTCAGAGTACAATGGGACCATGATCAGGTGGGCCAATGGGCCAAGGAGTGACAGATGGAGTTTAATTTAGATAAATGTGAGGTAAAGCAAACCAGGGCAAGATTTATACAGGTAATGGTAAGGCCCTGGGGAGAGTTGCCAAACAAAGAGATCTAGAGGTGCAGGTGCATAGTTCCTTGAGAGTGGAGTAGCAGGTAGTGAAGAAGGCATTTGGCATGCTTGTCTTCATTGGTCAGAATATTAAGTATAGGAGTCGGGACATCTTACTATTTTTGTATAGGGCATTGGTGATTCCACTTTTACAAAACCATGTTCAAACATGTCATTTTTCTATAGGAAAGATGCAGTTAAACTTGAGAGGGTGCAGAAAAGATTTACAAGGTTCTTGCCAGGGTTGGAGAGTTTCAGTTATAGAGAGAAGCTGAATAGGCTGGGACCTTTTTCCTTGGAATGTTGGAGGCTGAGGGGTGACCTATAGAGGTTTATAAAATTATGAATGGCGTAGATAGGGTGAATGGCAAAAGATGGGGGAGCCTAAAATGAGAGGACATCGGTTTAAGATGAGGGAGGAAAGGTTTAAAAAGGTCCTCAAGGATACTTTTTTTCACGAAGAGGGTGGTGCCTCTATGGAAAGAGCTGCCAAAAGAAGTGGTAAAGGGGGTTCAATTACAACATTTAAAAGGCATCTGGATGGTATACAGTTTATGAATAGGAAGGGATTAGGAGGCTATGGCCCAAATGCTGACAAATGGTATTAGGTCAGACTGGGATGTCTGGTCAGTGCGGATGAGTTGGACCAAAGGGTCTGTTTCCATGTTGTATGATCCTATTACTTTAAATATCAATCAGATAAACTGGAAACTTATAAATACCAGTCTTGTGGTTGCAGTGTCCTCAGCTTGACTGGAAACATTTTGTTTCATAAACACCCAGATTCCAGAGATCCCTATAAAATTGTAGTTTATAGCAGACAAATGACAAAGTTCTGAGAAACAAAAGTTCATTGCATGGAAACTCTGATAGTAACAATTCAGAAATGGATGATTGGTAAGTAATACACATGTGCAGACACAGAGGCAGGAGACTGCCATTAAGTCAGCTAGTTCCAGCAAGCTACATTTTTTTGCAAAGACTCATTTTAAAATTTTCTTTTTATTTGTTATTATTTTGCTTAATTATTTTATCTATTAAACTAGGAATTCATTTAACCAGTTGTTGAAATAGCATATTTAAATAAACTTGGGAAGTTTCAGATGTCAAATTGAGTTGACTTTGATCCACTCCTTATGTCAGCACCTGCTCATTTGCATATTGGCCTGAACATTGGGTTTGCTTCGCTCACAAGCTATTTCTACTTCAGAAAATTCCACAACAGCCTTTTTTTTTTCAAACTCTGTTTTTCCCTTTACTGTCCCTCTTTATTTTCCACCTTTTTTTTATTGCTCTTCATGAATATCAACAGAGTGAAGTCTGTTGAAATTTATATAATTGTTGCTGGTGAATACCTTATCAAATACTGAGATCCACTGGCTCAATCTACTTTTACTTTGAAGAACATAATTTATTCATAAAATATTTTAATATTACATCCCAAGATAGTTCAAACTGAATTGAAGGTTCGTTATGATTTAAATTCCTTCATGCATTATGTGGCATTTTGAGATATCTCAATCTGATTGCAATTCAGTCTTCCGGTCTAAGATGGCTCCTGTGTATGCCTGCTACACGTTTTCCTTCCATTTTCTTTATTTTCCCTCTCTTTTCTCTTTTATTTTTACTTAGCTTTGCCCTGAGCTTTGAAGGCGAGAGCACCCAGTGCACGGACCTTGAGTGGACCCCGGGCGGGGCAATGTGAGCCCCTACTTACTTTTCCAGAGCAACAACAGAACCTAAAAACAGTGGCTGCTACTTCAGCAGAGGCGATAGCAGAGAGGTAGGTCCAGCAGCAAAGGTGACACCTGAAAATTGGCAACTTTGTTGTTAGTTGGGTCTGGTGTTGGTGGTGGCGAACAGATGCGTGAAGGACATCGATGAAATGGGCCCAGCAGTGAGAGATGTGACTCTCATGTTGGTTGGTCTGGTGCAGGTGATGGTGAGGCGGTGGTGGAGGAATTTGGATGGCAAACAGGATTTGTGACTTCGATGTTGGTTGGATCCGGTGTAGATGCCGATGTAGGGATGGCGGTGCGTGCTTCATTGACGGTGATGAGCTGGCTCAGGACTGATGGACTGTCTTCAAGCTATTTCTTTTTCCTTATTCTTAATTATTCAAAATAGCACTATTTCGTGGAGACAGTTGAAAGCTTTTCACTGTAATCATTGTATTCTTACTGTAGCATACTCATGACAATAAAATCAAAATCAATTACATTTGATATTTACATAACACATCCATACTGCTTGAAGTGTTCGACATAGTTTCCAGCTCTCGAATATACTGAAGATTTTTTATACAACATCTTTTCTGCATGGAGACTTTGTGTCAGCTGCCTCATGTTCCCTCAGGACATAATCCTGGACCTTGGAATGTGCTGATCTGCAACAGTTGACAACCTTGCGCACTGGAAGACCAATTTCAGATGGAACTGTAATCCATGACGTGGGGAGGTAGAGAAGGATGTTGGGGCTGAGAAGTAGAACTTCTCCTCCCCAGTGGACTCCACAGCCACCTTTCCTTCACCGAGACTTCACCATGCTTGCCCCATTGTCACCTGCCCCAGTGCTGCATGGGAATGATTCCTTCCTGGAGCCAGGAGGCCTGGAGCCAGGTTGGCTATCTTTCCGACCAGAGCCTAGTTCAAGCTAAAATGCAGAGGATGTGGGACTCTAGTGTATAAAAAGGATTTGACGAGATGGTCTTTACTCTGCATCAGTTTTTGGATCAGAGTGGTGCTGGAAAAGCACAGCAGGTCAGGCAGTATCTGAGGAGCAGGAAAATCAACATTTCAGGCAAAAGCCCTTCATCAGGGAGGGCTGATGACGTGCTTTTGCCTGAAATGTCAATTTTCCTGCTCCTTGGATGCTGCCTGACCTGCTGTGCTTTTCCAGCACCACTCTGATCTAAACTCTGGTTTCCAGCATCTGCAGTCCTCATTTTTGCCTTATTTCTGCATCAGCCAAGCTACATCTCAGGCCTTGTTTGTAAGTTCTGATGATAAAGCATTCTGTCAAATAACTTTGATAGTCTTCTGCTCTGGGAACCACCCAATCTGCACATCTTTGGACTGTATGAGGAAACACGGATATTGGGAGAATGTGATATCCACCCCTATCCCCTGTAACCCTGCATTTCTCATGGCTAATCCACCTAGCCTGCACACTCCTGGACACTATGGACAATTTGACAAGGCCAATCTGCCCAACTTGCACATCTTGCACTGTGGGAGGAAACTCACACAGGCAAGGGGACAACATGCAAGTTCCACACAGTCACCCGAGGCTGGAATTGAACCTGGGTCTCTGGTGCTGTGAGGCAACAGTGCTAACCACTGAGTCACCATGTTGCCCCAGGTATGGATAAGTATGAGAATATGGATGTTTGGGAATGTGTAGTTGGGAATGGATTCCAGTTGCAGAATTTCCCTGGAAAAGAATGACTGCAGCTCTGAAAGAGGAAATTAGGCTGGCATTGCTAAATCTCATAGGATGACTCCAGAGTGGCCTAGGCAAGTGGTCACAGAGGTAGCAACTAGCATGCAAGTCAATTGGACAATTAGCTGATTTTCTGTCTTGATTTGAACAGCAGGAGTTGGAAAAACGTTTTGGCTTCATTACCTTGCCTCAGGAGAAAATGCCCACAAAGGCAAGATTTTCATTGCTGGGCTGGGTTGGTACTGCTTTCAGACCAGCTGATCTGCAAATGAGATAAGAAGCTGTCACAGAGTAAGCTGAATGGCGAGATGGTTTATTTGATAGGTTTCTTTAGTGCCAAGGGACTTCATAACATTTGGTAGTCATAATGAGGAAAAGTAAGGATATCTAGCCCTCAGACTCCTTCACTATGACACACCATTCTTGCTACCTCATGCCTTCTACCAAACTGTTAGGTCTCATCATGCTTCCTACACTAAGTTAGAACATAGAACAGCAGAGAACAGTACAGGATCTTTGGCCCTCGATATTGTGCCAACCTTTTATCCTACTCTAAGATCAAACTAACCTCCTTACCCTTAATTTTATCATCCATGGGCCTATCTAAGAGTCGCTTAAATATCCCTAATATGTCTGACTCTACTATCACTGCTGGCAGTGCATTCCATGCATCCACCACTCTCTGCGTAAAGAATCTACCTCTGAATCTCCACTAAACCTTCCTCCAATTATCTTAAAATTATGCCCCTTTAGATTAGATTAGATTAGATTACTTTACAGTGTGGAAACAGGCCCTTCGGCCCAACAAGTCCACACCGACCCGCCTAAGCGTAACCCACCCATACCCCTTTGTGATAGCCATTTCCGTCCTGGGAAAAAGCCTCTAGCTATCCACTCCATCTATGCCTTTCATCATCTTGTATACACCTCTTCAGACTAATGAGAAAAACCCTAGTTCCCTCAAACTTTCTTCATTAGACATGCCTTCTGATCTAAGCAGATCCTGGTAAATCTCCTCTGCCCTCTCTCTAAAGTTTCCATATCCTTCCCATAATGAAGTGACCAGAACTACACATATTTACAAGTGTGGTCTAACCAGGGCTTTATAGAGCTGCAGCATTAACCTCGTGGCTCTTAAACTCAATTGCCCTGCTAATGAAAGCCAACAAACCATGTGCCCTCTTAACAACCCTATCAACTAGGGTGGTAACTTTGAGGGATCTATGGACGGGGATGCCACACTGCTAAGAGTCCTGCCTTTGATCCTGTAATCTGCATTCAAATTTGACCTTCCAAAATGAATCATATCACACTTTTCCAGGTTTAACTCCATCTGTCAATTCTCAGCCCACCTCTGCATCCTGTCAATTTCCTGTTGCAATCTACAACAGCCCTCCTACTATCTATAACTCCATCAAGCTTTGTATCATCGGCAAACTTACTAACCCAACCTTCCACTTCCTCATCCAAGTCATTTGTACAAATCACAAAGATCCCTGCAGAACTCCATTGGTCATCAAGCTTCAGGCTGAATACTTTCCCATTATTACCACTCACTGTTTTCTATGGACCAGCCAATTCTGTATCCAGACAACCAGATTTCCCTGTATTCCATGCCTCCTTACTTTCTGAATGAGTTTACCATGGGGAACATTATCAAATGCCTTGCTAAAATCCATATACATCACATCCACTGCTCTATCTTCATCAACGTGTTTTGTCACATCCTCAAAGAATTCAATAAGGTTTGTGATGCATGACCTGCCCCTGTCAAAGCCATGCTCTCAAAGCTATCTCTAATCAAACAATGCTTTTCCAAATAATCATAAATTCTGTCTCTCAGAATCTTCTCCAATATATTGCCCACCATTGACGTAAGACTGACTGGTCTGTAATTCCCAAGGTTATCCCTATTCCCTTTTTTGAACAAAGGAATAACATTTGCCGCTCTCCAATCATCTGACACTCCTCCAGTGGACAGTGAGGACACAAAGGTCATCGCCAAAATGCAGCAATCTCTTCCCTCGCTTCCTGTAGAAACCTTGGGTATATTCCGTCTGGCCCAGGGGACTTATCTATCCTCATGTTTTTCAAAATTTCCAGCACATCCTCCTCCTTAACATCAACCTGTTTGAGCATATCAGCCTGCATCATGCTGTCCTCACAAATGACAAAGTCCCCCTCACTAGTGAATACTGAATCAAAGATTTCATTAAGGACCTCCTCTCCCCTCCTCCGACTCAAGGCACAAGTTCCCTCCACTATCCCTGATCATCCCTATCCTTACCCTGGCCAGCCTCTTGTTCCTCATGTAAGTGTAGAATGCCTTGGGGTTTTCCTTAATTCTGCCTATCAAGGCTTTTTCATGCTGCCTTCTCGCTCTCCTAAGTCCATTCTTCAGTTCCTTCCTGGCTACCTTGTAACCCTCTAGAGCCCTATTTGATCCTTGCTCCGTAAACTTTAAGTAAGCTTCCTTCTTCCTCTTGATTAGGTGTTCCACATCGCTTGTCATCCAATGTTCCTTCATCCTACCATCCCATTCTTGCCTCAGTGGGGACAAGCCTATCCAGCAAGTGCTCCCTAAACAAACTCCACATTTCTGTCAGACATTTCCCTGAGACTATCTGTTCCCAATTTATGCTCCACAGTTCTTGCCTAATAGCATTGCAATTTCCCCCCTCCCCTAATTAAATACTTCCCATAGTGCCAAAAGTTATGGCACTCCAATGCAATTCTAAACCAAGTCACACCCTATATATTGTATGTAAGCAATGAACCCTATTGTGTCAATAGGATGTGTTACAAAAGCTTAAAAAAAGACAGTGATTCTTCATTCAGCAGTTTCCATTTACAATAAGCCAATAGAAGTATCAATCATCCAGACCAATTTAAGTATCAATAGCAAAATTACAAACACTTCAAACCTCTTATCCTTGTATAATTAGAAATGCAATGTCTCCAAAGTCTCAGAAGATCATAGGGACATTGTCTCATTAGAGAGAGATGAGTGGTGGGTTGACCTGAGGTGAGAGGCTGAGAAGTTGGGACTTTCATGATAACGTCAGCTGGTGCAGGAAATGAGCATGCATTTGTGAAATTGTTTGATTGACAATATGGGTCAGAAAGTCAGAGCTAGCAAACAAAGAATGTTTCCCTGGATTCAGGTGCTTCACCACTCTAATGATTTAGGTTCTCAGACAAGTCTTATGTTTTCTGGTCAGATGCTCTTGGAGGACTGAGGGAGTCCCAGCTCATGCTTTACCCAGACTGAAGGTGTGCTTCGAGAGTCATCAGTATGTCAAGAGATGTTGGATGTTCAGAATGATGTACAGATAAATCTGGCAGAGCCTCTAGACACAATTTGTATTCTGGCTTGGAAAATGGTGAATTCCATCCAGGCCATGAGTGTGGCTATTTCTCTCTTGTCTTTCTAAATGGTCTCCTCCATGAAGAGACTAGAAACTCTGGTGAAGAGCCAGCCTAGCAGACCAGTTGTTAGCTGCCAGACATAGCCAGGCTCACACTTCTAAACATCTCCTTAACATACTTCACTTGATCTATTTTGGCCAGCACTGTTTTCCTAACCCCTCTAGTGAAGTCCATTTCACTGCCACTCTGTCAGGGTGCAAATCTGTAAGGCAAAACATGTATCTTCCCAGCCTCAACTATATCTCTGTAATGATGGCCTGTAGATGCATCTGACCAATCGCTGTGCAGCCTTTGTCATTCATCATAGAGTGATACAGTTATCCAGCACACACATAGGCCCTTTGACACTTTGTCTTTGCCAACCAACAAACAGCAAACTAGACTAATCCCATTTCCCTGCACTTGTCCATCGACTACTATTCCTCGGCATTTTAGGTGTTCATCGAGATGCGTCTTAAATGTTGTGAGACTACTTCCCTCCATTTCCCTCTCCAGCAGCATGTTTCATATTTCTACCACCCTCTGGGTGAAAGAAGTTTTTCTCGGATCTCCTCTAAACCATTCACTTCTCACCTTAAACTTATACCTTCTGGTCTTTGACATGTTTGCTATGGGGAAACGATGCTCATGATCCACTTCTCATGACAGTCTATGTCTCTCATAATTGTGTAGATCATAATCAGATTCCCACCTAAGCGTCCTCTGCTCCAAGGAAACCAAACCCAGCCTACGTAGTCTCTTCTCATAACTGGGACTCTATCCCAGCCAACATCCTGATGAATCTCCTCTACACACTCTCCAGTAAAATCACGTCTTTCTGAAAGAGTGGCGACAAGAACTGCACACATTCTATCTCTGGCCTAACTAATGGTTTATAAAGTTGTAACAAGACTTCCTTGTTTCTATATTCTATGTCCCAGCTATTGAAGGCAAGCATCCAGTATGCTTTCTTCACCACCCTGTCTATCTGTGCTGACACTTTCAGTGATCTATTTACTAGTATACCAAGGTCTCTTTGTTCCTCAGTACTATTCATCGTGTATGTACTTCCATTAATGGACCTCCCAAAATGCATCAAATCACAATTATCAGGATTAAATTCCATCTGCCACTGCTGTGCCCAATTTACTAGCTGATCAATATCAATCCATAGCCTGAGAGCATCCTCCTCACTATCTACAATGCCACCACTCTTAATGTTATCTACAAAGTTATGAATTATACCTTCTACGTTCACATTCACGTTGTTAATGTACATCACTAATAGCAGGAGTCCAGCATTGATCCTTATGGTACACCACTAGTCACAGGTTTCCAATCAGACATCTTTCTCCACCATCACCACTTGCTTCCTGTTTGTAAGCCAATTTTAGTCCAGTCTGCTAACTTGCTTTGGATCCCATGGGCTGTTACCTTTAGGACCAACCTTCCATGTAGGACCTTGTCAAAGGTTTCTCTAATTACTGCGCAGGATCTATCTCCACTCTTCACCAGATGAGGAAGGTTACCTAAGATTACAAAGAGATCTTGGCTATTGGGTAAATGGGCTGAGGAATAGCAGATGGAGCTTAATTTAGATAAATGCTAGTTACTGAGTTTTGGTTAAACAAACAAGGGCAGGATTTATACCAGTTAATGGTAGGGCCGGGGGGAATGTTGTAGAACAGAGAGACCTGGAGGTTCAAGTTCATAATTCTTCAAAGTTTGCATCACAGGTAGATAGGGTATTTAAGAAGGCATTCAGCATGCTTGCCTTGATTGCTCAGACCTTTGAATATAGCCCTTGGGAAGTCATGTTGAGGTTGTACAGACATCTTCTGGAGTACTGTGTGCAGTTCTGGTTGCCCCATTATAGGACGGATATTATTACATTGAAGAGAGTTTAGGAAAGATTCACCAGGATGTTGCCAGAAACTGAGAGTTTGAATTACAAAAATAGGCTGCAACTTTTTTCCCTGGAGCTTAGAAGGTTGAGAGGTGATTTTATAAAGGTTTATAAAATTATGAGTGGCATCGATAAGTTAAATTGCAAAGGTTTTTTCCCTAAGGTGGGTGGGTTCAAAGAGGCATGTTTTTGAAAGTGAGAGGAGAAAGATTTCAAAAGGAGTGCTTTGAGTCGAAGAGTTGGAGGTCATGTTGCAGCTGTACAGGACATTGATTAGGATACTTTTGGAATACTGTGTGCTATTCTGGTCTCCTGCTATCAGAAAGATGTTGTGAAACTTGAAAGAGTTCAGAAAAGATTTACAAGGATGTTTCCAGGGTTGGAGGGTTTGAGCTACAGGGAGAGACTGAACAGGCTGGGACTGTTTTTCATGGAGCGTCGGAGGCTGAGGGGTGACCTTATAGAGGTTTATAAAATCATGAGGAGCATGGATAGCGTAAATTGACAAAGCCTGGGGTGGGGGAGCCCAGAACTAGAGGGCATAGGGTGAGAGGGGAAATATATAAAAGGGACCTAAGGGGCAACCTTTTCACACAGAGAGTGGTGTGTGTATGGAATGAGCTGCCAGAGGAAGTGGTGGAGGCTGGTACAATTACAACATTTAAAAGGCATTTGAATGGATATATGAATAGGAAGCGTTTAAAGGGATATCATCAAGTGCTGGCAAATGGGACTACATTAGGTTAGGATATTTGGTTGGCATGGACGAGTTGGACTGAAGGGTGTGTTTCCATGCTGTACATTGTTTCTGATGCATAAACATTCCATACCAGAGATTGAAATTTCGTAACTAAGGTAAATCAACTTTTAAAAAAAATGACATGAAAGAACATGACCGATTGTGCATGCCATTTTATTTAATATGAGAAGTAAAATTCTTATCCAAAGTATTTCGTTAAGGCATAGATCAGTAAACCATCTTTTTAAGTTGTAATGTATGTGTGAATAGTTGCACTGTGCTGATGACTTAATCACACATTTCTCCGAAGGCATGGGCACACTTTCAATAGTTAGGTCAATAAATCTTTTGCTTTGAATTACAAGTAAATGTTTACTTCATTTGCTATTTCATCATTATTGTCAAAAAGATTTAGACTGAGTAAACATTTCATTAGCATTAGAAAAGTGTTCACTTGTGCTCTGCACTAAGTCTGCTGATGGGTAAACATCAACAGAAGGAGAGGCTCCAGTACATTTTAACCTGATTAAAACTAGAAAAACAAAACTCTCAGCTGAGGTTCTTTAATTACTGAGAAGTCGTAAAAGACAAACTATTGCCCTAAAGGCAAACTTTGAATTCTTCTATTTACCAGAGGTTGTTTATTTAAAGATGCAAAGGATATTTATCTTGTGGTTTTAGTAGATTCTACACCTAAGTTAAGAATGAGTTCACGTGTACACTTTTAGTGTCAGTCTTAGCTCACACTTTACCTCTAGGTCAAATGGTTGTAAATTCAAATCCTCGTCTGCCAAATCCCAGAATGTCAGTGTGGTGATGCCTGCCCCGGCAACCCAGGATGTACCTGTACCCACTGTCACTGCTGCAGATGTCAGATTGGTCTTCCTGGGAGACAACCCAAGGAAAGCGACTGGCCCAGACAGTGTCCCCGGTCGAGCACTCAGATGCTATGAGGACCAACTGGTGGAAGTATTCACCCTTATCCCTATTACAAGTTGAAGTCTCCATCTGCTTCAAGAAGACCACCATCATCCCAGTACCGAAGAAAGCACATGCAATGTACCTTAATGACTACTGCCCTATCACCTCAATAATCATGAAGTACTGTGAGAGTTTGGTCATGGCCCACATCAACTCCAATCTCCCAGTCTGCCTCGATCCCCTAAAATTTGCCTACCAATGAAACAGGTCCACAACAGATGCCATATCCCTAGCCCTGCACTCATGCGTGGAACATCTGGACAACAAGGACACCTACATCAGACATCTGCTCATTGACTACAGCTCCACCTTCAACACCATTGTCCCCTCCAGACTGATATCCAAACTCCGAGACCTTGGCTTTGTCTTTGCCCTGTGCAACTGGATCCTCAGCTTTCTGATCCACAGACCACAATTGAAAATAGGTAACTGCACCTTCTCCACAATAACACTCAACACTGGAGCCCCCCCCCCCCCCAGTGATGCATACTTAGCCCTCCACTGTATTCTCTGTGCCCCCTTAACAGTGTTGGCAAATTCTGAATAAAGGAGGAGAAAGTGAGGACTGCAGATGCTGGAGACCAGACTTGAAAAGTGTGGTGCTGGAAAAGCGCAGTAGGTCAGGCAGCATCCGAGGAGCAGGAGAATCGACGTTTCGGGCAT
>NC_057738.1:3021478-3047391 GCF_004010195.1 Chiloscyllium plagiosum | reverse complement strand
TGTGGTCTCCTCTACATTGGGGAGACAGGCTGCCTACTTGCGGAACGTTTCAGGGAACACCTCTGGGACACCCGCAACAACCAACCCAACAGTGGCTGAATACTTTAACTCCACCTCCCACTCTGCCAAGGACATGCAGGTCCTTGGCCTCCTCCATCACCCGACCATGGCAACACGATGCCTGGAGGAAGAGCGCCTCATCTTCTGCCTAGGAACCCTCCAACCACAAGGGATGAATGCAGATTTCTTCAGCTTTCTCAATTCCCCTCCCCCCACCTTATCTCAATCCCAACCCTCAGATTCAGCACCGCCCTCTTGACCTGCAATCTTCTTCCCGACCTCTCCGTCCCACCCCCTCTCCGGCCCATCAGCGTCACCTCCTTCCACCTATCATATTCCCAGTGCCCCTCCCCCAAGTCCCTCCTCCCTACCTTTTATCTCAGCCCGCTTGGCACACTAGCCTCATTCCTGAAGAATGGCTTATGCCCGAAACGTTGATTCTCCTGCTCCTCAGATGCTGCCTGGCTTGCTGCGCTTTTCAAATGTTGTGTGAAGTCGGGACTTCACATGTGCCTCACTTTTCAAATTCTGAATAAATACAATCTATAAGTTCACTGATGACACCACCCTAGTTGGACATATACCTAACAACGACGAGTCAAAATATAGAAGTGAGATAGAGGACCTTCCTCGGGTTTAATCGCTGGAAGACCAATCTGACGTCTGTAGTAGTGACAGTGGGTATAGGTGCAGGTGTATCAGGGCAGGCATCACCACACTGGCATTCTGGGATTTGGCAGGCTCAGAACTGATCATTGACTTCAGAAAGAAAGGGGAAGAACACCCCCCCTCCCCCCATCAATGGAACTGAGGTTGAGAGGGTGGAGAGCGTCAAGTTCCTCGGAGTGATAATAACTGACAATCTAGACTGGACTTCCCACATAGATGCGACAGTCAAGGCAGCACAACAATGCCTCTTCTTCCTCAGGAGGCTCCGGAAATTTGAAATGTCCATAAGGACCTTCACCAAATTCTACAGATGCACCATTGAAAGCATGATGTCTGTATCCATAATGGCCTGGTATGGCTCTGCCCAGACCGAAAAAACTACAGAAGGTTGTATGCACAGCCCAGACCATCATGGAAGCCAACGTTCCATCAATGGACTCCATTCCATTACATGGCTCATTGCCGCAAAAGGCTGCCAACATCATCAAACACCCATCACACCCTGCTAATGGTCTCCTACAGGCAGGAGACACGGAAGCTTGAATGTGCGCACCAGCAGGTTCAGGAACAGCTTCTTCCTGGCCATTATTAGACTGATGAATGAACTCTCTAACCTCAAATAATGCTGATCTTGCTAATGGTGATCTAGCCTATTGCATGCCCTGTGCAATGTAACTTGTATGCCTCTAAGTTTTTTTTATAACCTTTGATCTGTAAATCCCTGCCTACTATGATCTGCCGGTACTGCTCGTAAACAAAACTTTTCACTGGACTTCAGTACATGTGATAATAAATCGGTCAGTCAATCTAGACATTTAAGCATTTAATCTAGGTGAACATTTCAATGCATTACTGAAAGTTTGATCCAATGGAAATGATGGTTTTATGAATGAGACATTAAACTGGGGACTTCTCTGCCTCCCTATGTAGAAGTAAAAGATCCCACAGTACCATTTCGAAGAAGAAAAGGGAATTTCTCCTAGTTTCCTGGCTAACATTTATCTTTTAACCCACAGCTTAAAACAGATTATGTGGTCACTTGTTTCATTGCTGTTTGTGGGGACTGGTCAAATTGATTTCCTACACATAACAGAATCTACACTTCAGAAACACTGCATTAGTTGTCAAGCCCTGAGGGAGGTAATGAGGCTATATAAAGTGCTCTGCAATGCAAGTTCTTTACATTTTGGCCAATTTTCTCATGGTTTTATTTCCAGCATAATCTAAAATATGGGGCTGAATTTTAATTGTTTTGGCTAAGTTTGAGTTGCGTTCAGTTTTTTGAAGGGATTACTGCTATGAGGCCTAATAGGTTCTCTCACCATTTCTTCCTAAACTCACCTCATTAATTATCTATCTCACCCCTATGACATCCCTCATTCTTGATTCTGGTCCCATCTTATCTCAGCTGAAAATGTGTTGCTGGAAAAGCGCAGCAGGTCAGGCAGCATCCAAGAAGCAGGAGAATCGATGTTTCGGGCATGAGCCCTTCTTCAGGAAATCTTATCTCATACCATTCCCAGAACAAAATTGCCACTCAACAGATATCCTGGAATTCATAAGCACCCTCTGCGCCCACACCATCTTTCAAATCCCAGTATGCACACTGATAGAAATGTTCAGTCCAGAGTTGCCCTGCATAGTTTCTGGCATAGAATCATACAGATGTACAGCACAGGAATAGATTATTCGGTCCAACTTGTTCATGCCAACCAACTATCCTAAATTAATATAGTCCCATTTGCCAACATTTGGCCTATATCACTCTAAACCCTTCCTATTCATACACCCATCCTTTTAAAAGTTGTAATTGTACCAGCCTCTACCACTTCCTGTGGCAGCTCATTCCATACACACACCACCATCTGCATGAAAAAGTTGCCCCTTAGGTCGCTTTTAAATCTTTCCCCTCTCAGCATAAACCTATGCCCTCCAGGGAAAAGACCTTGTCGATTCATCCTGTTCATGTCCCTCATGATTTTATAAACCTCTATAAGGTCACCTCTCAGCCTCCAACACTCCAGGGAAAACAGCCCAGCCTATTCAACCTCTCCCTATAGCTCAAATCCTCCAACCCTGGCAACATCCTTGTAAATATTTTCTGAACCCTTTCAAGTTTCACAACACCCTTCCTACAGCAGAGAGAACAGAATTGAATACAGTATTTCAATCGTGCTTTCAGCAAGGTCCTGTACAGCTGCAATTTGACCTCCCAACTCCTGTACTCAATGCACTGACCAATAAAGGCAAGCATATCAAACACCTTCTTTACTATCCTATTTACTTGTGACTCCACTTTCAAGGATCTGGTCAAGATCCTGTAGTGTTCTGAGGTAACCTTCTTTGCTGTCCACTACACCTCCAATTTTGGTGTCATCTGCAGAATTACTAACTCTACTTCCTATGTTCACATCCAAATCATTTATATAAATGGCGAAAAGCAGTGGACCCTGGAGGCCTGTGATCAGTGGGCACACCGCTGGTCACAGGCCTCCAGTCTGAAAAGCAAAACTCTACCACAACCCTCTGTCTTCTACCTTTGAGCCAGTTCTGTATCCAAATGGCTAGTTCTCCCTGTACTCCATGAGATCTAACCTTGCTAACCAGTCTCCCATGAGGAACCCTGTCAAATGCCTTACTGAAGTCCATATAGATCATGTCTACTGCTCTGCCCTCATCAAACCTCTTTGTTACTTCTTCAAAACCTCAATCAAGTTCATGAGACATGATTTTCCATGCACAAAGCAATGCTGACTATTCCTAATAAGTCCTTGCCTTTCCAAATTCATGTAAATCCTGTCCCTCAGGATTCCCTCCAACAACTTACCCATCACCAATATCAGGTTCACCGGTCTATAGTTCCCTGGCTTTCCCTTACCACGTTTCTTAAATAGTGACACCACTTTAGCCATACTCACCTCTCTGCCCTCATCAATCCTCTTTGCTACTTCTTCAAAAAACTCAACTATCTGCCCTGACTTAGTGAGAAATTTGCATCCCGCACAGTAGTCCAGCTGATCAGTGTAGTGCAGAAATGGGACTGCCTCTTTTCTGCAGGAGTTGGAGTGATGACCACAACATCAGGCTGTAGTAGGCTAGCTGGTGGGTACCACCCAGAAAAAGCAGTCTCAGCCATCTGGTGGCAAGGTAAAAAGGCAAGGCCATAAGTTAAGGTGAGGTGAGGCTGCTATGAACATCCAGGAAGGCTCAGAGTGAGTGTGCACATCACAGGGAGCAATGAAGCTTGAGATGCAGCCTGGGTGAGTCCCTGGGATGGGTGCATGTCCTTGAGTGAGTAGTATCCCTGCTCCAGCATTACAATGATAGTTACTGTGATAGCCTGAGGTGCAGTTTTGAAGTGCAGAAGTATTCTCCATGTGATTTGGAGATGCGCTATGAAGGTTCATAAAGGTTGGCACATGACAGATGCCAATGTCCATGGATGTGGAGTGTGTGTGTCTGGTGCCCATGTAGTGATTCCTGAAAACTGCCAAATCTTCAACATTGAGATCCTCTGAGGAAGCAGGGAGATGAATTTGGTGGATACCCGCTCTGACTTCCATTTAATGAGTTTGTTATGCCTAGCTTATTTGGCGTGTTGGTAAAATAGGAAGCTGAGTATTCATGTGGTGAGTTGGGATGTCAACAATTAACAAGCAATAATCACCATTAATTGACAACTTGTCACTGTCTAGTGAGATTCCTACTGTGCCACTTGTGAAAAAAATTAAAATATGCCACAAGATGCACCTGCTGTCAAAATAGGCCAGTAGTCTGATGCTGCCATAAATCTCACCATAGCCTACATTGCACAGACCCATATAAGATTTACCCATATTCTCAAAGCTGATATGTTTTCCAATCCAAGTTCGTAAACTTTATAAATGTGAAATAATTTCAGTACTGAAAGAGTTAACACCAGCAATTATTTGAGGAGCTAAACCCCTGGTTGACCACTCTGAGCCACTTGTCTAGTGCTTAAACAAACAGTGGGGGAATGCTGCTCTTAAACAATAAATATGGCTTAGAAAAGGTATCTTGGGATTCCCTTACTCTTTCCACATGACATAGGAGAGGATAGTATTTCTTTTGCAAGATTATATTTCAGCAGCCTGCAAGAGCAAAAATAATGCACCTAAATTTTAGCTGGGCAACTTTCAAAGAGGCTTTGTTTTTAAATAGAAGCTAAGCCATAAAAATGCTTTCGGATGGGTGTGGAGTGTGTAAACTGTTGGCATTGCTCTTTACTTCAGCACTCCCATTTTGGGATCAGCCTGAGATCAGACAGCACCCTTCAGGAATATCTGTTCAACTTCTGGGGAACAGAAACATCAGTTCAATTTTAGATTAGCATATGAGGTGCAATGCTGACTTTTAATTTTCCGTCATTCATAAATGAACTTTGCAGAAGGAGTAGTTTCAGATGTTAGCAGTTTAAATAAATCTCAATCTTAATTACCACAGCGTCTCAATTTTTAAACCCCAAATACTTTAAATAGTTGCTCGTAGATTGTAGTCAACACATTCTTCAATCAAAGCCTTGAATAAACAAACAGAATGGCACATGGTTACTCTGCAAATGTTCTGACTGTATTGTTAGGGTAAACTGACCTGCAGGTCCCTTGTACGGGCTCATTCAGGCTTAAAATCCACATCCCTGCTAAGTCACCTGTGACCAGCAATGACCGTTCAGGAGATTTTTAATGGCTCAGTAACATAATTTGTACTACTAAAGTGGAGGGGAAGTACACATATATGTGAAGCAATGCATAGTAATTTTATTTTTTAATCTAATGTCAACGGCACATTACAGGTTATATTGTTCATCTTTTCCGTCACATACAGCCTGACATTATCATACTCCAGGGATTTATTTGATCATTGACACCTACACCTGCCACCATTTCTTTTGGTCATGTTGTTAGTCAGATATTTATCCAAGAAAACATATGTTTTAAATATCTGAACAAAATGGTGCTGGCTATTTCTGGTGGGAATCTGAAACAAGTGTCCAGGACATTGCTTGGAGAAAGGAGAGGAGAGTGATATGTGTTTATTTCTGACTAATGCTCTCTAGTACTATCATTAAATTACTGTTTAAATGACTAAATGACTTCCTTGGGCTTTTATAATCTATCATTCCCACATTTAAAGGCCACTATGTCTATTCCACTACATTTGTTTTTGCTCTCACCCCTCCCCCTCACTTCCTAAATCATGACTTAACTTTCATGCCCTTCAGCCCATTGAGTCTGTATTGCCAAAAATCTATTGCTACCTACACTAGTCCCACTTTCCTGCATTCAGCCCATAATGTTATGACACTTCAAGTGCTCATCCAAGTACTTTCTAAAGGTTGTGAGGTTTCTACTCCATCACCCTTTGGGTGAAGAAAAAAATGTTTATCCTTAAATCCACTCTAAACCTCCTGCCTTCCATTCTAAAAATTATTGCCTTGTCATTGACCCTTTGACCATGAAGAACAGCTACATTCTATTAACCCTATCCATACTCCTCATAATCTTATACACCTCAATTTGACATAATCCAATGCTTTGGGAGGGGGGGGGGGAGGGTATAAGACTGTGGACAATCGAACACTTGGGAGGAGAACTGCCAAGCTACCAGCATGTAAAGTCTGTCTTAAAAAAGCTCTCTTAAAGGTACCTTTATCGATCAGTAACCTATGAAGCCAAACCCCCAAAAAGAAAAGAAGACAGGAATACAAAGAAAACTGAAAGCTGCCTGGTTTTGAGATAAGAAGTTTTGTTTTCTAAATCTTAATTGGGGGTTTTATCAGACTAGTATTGTAGAAGGGGAAGGTAAAGATAGGCGAGTGGAAGGACTTGTAAATAGTTGTTAGCTATTATTCACTGTCATACTTTAAGAAATGAAGTTGCTAAGTTATACTTTAAATAGTGTTTGGCCGCTTGAATTTTCACAGATTATCACATGGGATAAATCTTTTCTGTGTAGCAGGTTTTGAAATAGCAGAGGGGTTTACCCCATGTTGTAACACTGGTACAATTAGAACATTTAAAAGACACCTGGATGGGTACATGAATAGGAAGGGTATAGAGGGATATGGGCCAAGTTCTGGCAAATAGGACTAAATTTACTTGGGATATATGGTCGGCCTAGATGAGTTGGACTGAAGGGTCTGTTTCCATGCTGTATATCTTTATAACTCTATAATTAGGTCCCCTTTCAACCTTCTCTACTCCAAAGAAAACAACTCCAGTTTATCCAGGCTCTCTTCATAGCTAAAATGCTGTATCCCAGGCAACATCCTGGTGAATATATTTTGCATCCTACCCAGTATGGTCACAGCCTTCCTGTGTGGTGACTAGAACTGCATACAGTACTCCAGCTAAGGTCTAACAAAAGTTCTATATATCCCCAACATGATCTAACTGCTCTTATAATCTATGCCTGATTGATAAAGGCAATTATCCTGTATGCCTTCTTAACTACCCTGTTAATTTGTCCTGCCACCTTCAGGCATCTGTGGCAAGTACTCCAAGATCCCTCTGTTCCTTTGAGCTTCCTGGTATCTTTCCATTCATTCAGTACTCCCTTGTCTTGTTTAGTTTTCCAAAGATCGTCATCTGATACTGATCAGGATTGAATTCCATCTGTCACTGATCTGTCCATCTGACCAATCTGTTTATATCCTCCTTTAAAGCTGGCACCTTCCTCCTCACTGCAAAAGTCCTTCATCAGGAAGGCCTTCATTCCTGATGAAGGGCTTTTGCCTGAAATGTTGATTTTCCTGCTCCTTGGGATGCTGCCTGACCTGCTGTGCTTTTCCAGAACTACACTAATCTTGACTCTGAACTCCAGCATCTGCAGTCCTCACTTTTGCCTGCCTGACAAACGGCAGGCAACAGTTGGGCCACACATTTTCCAAGCATTGACCAAATCTAACAAGAGAGAATTTAAATATCACATTCAATGGCATTACCATCATTGAATCCCTCATTATCAACATCCTTGAAGTTAACATTGACCTAAAACTGAACTGGATTGAGCATATAAATACTGTGGTTTAAAAAAAAAAGCAATTAGAGACTAGGAAACCTGCAGTGAGTAACATACCTCCTTGATCCCAAACCCTGTAAACCATCCATAAGGAACATCAGGAGTGTGATGGAATTCTCTACTTGCCTGAAAGAGTGTAACTTCGAAAACACTTGAGAAGACTGACACCATTTAGGACAAAGTAGCCCAGTTGATTGGTACCATATCCAAAAACACAGTTCCTCCATCACTGCAGCTCAGTAGCAGCAGTGTGTACCATCTATAAGATACACTGAAGAGATTCATCAAGAGTCCTTAGTCATCACCTTCCAAATTGCCATGTAGAAGGACAAGGGCAGCAGATACATGGGAACATCACCACTACCTGTTTTCCTCCAAGCCTCTCATCATCCAGACTTGGAAATACATCACCATTCCTTTCGTGTTGCTGGACCAAAACCATAGAATAATCTGTCCAATAGCATTGTAGATTTACCCACAGCAAATGGACTGCAGAAGTTCAAGAAGCCAGCTCACCCACCACTTTATCAAAGATAATTAAAGATGTGCAATAAATGCAAGCCCAATCAGTGACATCTACATCCTATAAATGAATTTAAAAGAAACGTGGTTTTGCATTCACAGGGAGCATATGTTGAGACAGTAGATGCCATGATATTGCTGCCAGGTCTTTCAGGGTTTTCCTTCCAAGCCTTGTTTCCCTGTTGAAATCTGGGATTGATCCAGTAAGGAGTTCATGTCGATCCTAGCACCAATGGAGTTGTTCAGCAGCATAGATCCTGATCTTCAGGAAGGGCGAATCGGGGAGAAACTTAAATAATAGTCCTGAAGAAAAAAAATAATAACAGATGACAAATTAAAGGAGCAAACATGATCAGTATATGCATGGGAAAAGATGAAATAGAGCTATACAACTCTAAACCTTTTATAAAAAGAAAGCACAAATGCTGTAAATTTGCACTAAAATTCAAAACAATTAGGAATTGCACAACAGGTTTTCTGGCACCTATAAACAGAAATGATAGGATGATGGATTCTGAGATGAACAGCTCTGGTTCAATGATAACTCTCTCATGTTTGAACACAAGATATTTGTTGGTACATTAGTGAAGTACTTTGGATATGGTGTTGGAAGTGCTGTATTTTGGGTGGATGTATGGGTCCTATGGCATAATTTCAATGAAGATCGAAGGAGTTCTTCCTGGTATCTTGGTGATTATTTATCCCTGAAACAACATCACTAAATGAAACAAATTATCAAATTGTTATTCATACAACTTTGCTGTCTGCAAAAATTGGCAGCTGTGTCACACTAATCATTATTCTTTTAAAAGACAATTGCCTGTGAAGTGCATTTGGACATTCTAAAGTGCTGTGCAAACACATTTTGTTTCTTTAATATGTGATGGAAATAGTAAAGATATTTATGAAAGGAACAATTAAAGAAATAAATTAAGCACATTCAAAGTGTAAAAGGGAATCCCATGGACGATGGAGTTAAGATGGGGATAGCAATAGAACATCTTGCCTTGGTTTTCACAGAATGGTACCATTGTGAGATAGAATGGGGAGGAAAAGGAGTTATGTCACAGAAAAAAAAGGCCCTTTGAACTATCATGTGTGCACTGGTCGAAAACAACCATTCAACTATCCAACTTCTATTTTCCAGCACTTGGTCCATAGCCTTGTATACCTTGCCATTACAAGTGCACATCTAAATACTTATTAAATATGATGAAGGTTTCTGCCTCTCCCATCATTACAGGTAGTTAGTTCCAGATTTCCACCATCCTCTGGGGCATAAGGCTTTTCTTCACATCTCTTCTACACCTCCTGCTCCTTCCCTTAAATCAATGACCCCCATCATTGATCCCTCTACGAAGGGGAAAAGTTTCTTTCTGCCAATCCTGTCTATGCCCTTTACAAACTTGTATACCTCGATCATGTCCCGTCTCAATCTCCTCTGCTCAAAGGAAAACAACTCCAGTCTTATCAATCTCTCTTGATATCAAAAAACATATTACTGGAACTTTCCAGCTCAGGCAATATCTTGGTAAATTTCCTCTGTACCCTCTCCAGTGTTATCACAATATTATACAAAGTATTCAGGAAAGGATACCCGATAAGCGCAGTCCACCAATTCCTGCGCAACAGACCTAAACAGGAAGACACAATATGCCCAGAGACTCTAGCCACCCTGCCATGCATCAAAGATATCTCAGAGATAATAACCAGACTACTCCGACCCTTAGGCATCATGGTAGTCCACAAACCTACCACCACACTGAAACAGCTCCTGATGAATTTAAAGGACCCTGTTCCAATAACCAGCAGAATGAACTTCACATATAAAATACTCTGTAGGGTCTGTAACTAGCCACCAAGATATATGAGCACCAACTAGCCACCAAAAGATATGACCAACTGTCACTGGTATCCATACACACAGAAGAGGGACACCAGTTCGACTGGGACAATAACTAGCCACCAAGATATATGAGCACCAACTAGCCACCAAAAGATATGACCAACTGTCACTGGTATCCATACACACAGAAGAAGAGGGACACCAGTTCGACTGGGACAATATATCCATCCCGGGACAGGCTAGACAAAGACATGCACGGGAATTCCTAGAGGCCTGGCATTCAAAACAGAACTCCATTAACAATGGACCCCATTTACTAACCTCTCAGATACAGAACCGGAAATGATATCACCCACCACAACAAAACAAGACAGATAAATAGCAAGCGGGTCAGAACCCCAACACTTCACCGGAGGCTCACTGATGATGTTACCCAGCATGGTGATGAAACGTCTGAGAACAAACCCACCAGCTTAGTGAGCAAACTTATAACCTGATCCACAACCTGAGTTACAAATCTTCTCCAAAACCGCCAATCTAACTTAGCTAGTCGACAAACATCTGGAGGCCATAATCTTAAACAAAATAGATTATTGAGAATACATCAATGCTGGCATGAATTAATGACAGTTCGATGAGTTTAATGGAATTCTTTGAAGAAATACTATGCCAAATTCCTCCTGGTAAGTTACGCATCAATGAATAAAACTATTCATAGGTGGATTTGACAGGTTGTTTACAAGAATTTTCAGTGAGGGTTTATTTCGTGCCCACTGGGGTCATCATTTGCGTAAATTCCACTTAATTAGCTGTCATGTAAAAACTGGAGTGCAAACCTCTCACCAGAAGCAAACAGGAGACTAGGCAGGGAAGGAGGGCTGTGTAACTTACTCAATTAAGTCAAAGTTAACTCCCATAAAAGGAGGAAGTCAGAAATAAAAACATAAGCCATCTGGAAATATTCAGCAGATCCAGGAGCATCTGTCAAGAGAGATACAGTGTTAATGTTTTTAGGTTGCTGACCTTTCATCAGAACTCAGGAGAGAAATGTCATAAGTTTTTGAGCAAATGAAAAGCAGGAGGGGGGAACAGAAGAAAAAGACTGTTATGTCATGGGGTGTAAGACAGGAACAATTAAAGGGTAAAAGGTTGGTGGAAATGGGACAAATGCACAAACAGAGGATATGCCAGAGAAGGTGTGAATAGAAGAATGATGAACAGCTGGAATCTGGAAGAAACTAAAAAGGAAAAAAAAGGAGAAAATATGTGCAAACTGTGAAGAAGAAGGAAGATATGGGAACCAGAAGGTGTCGTCTTGAATTGTAACTCAATGCTGAGTCCAGAAGATAAAGTTTGTAAAGTATCCAATCAAAAGCTGAGCTGCTGTTCCTCAACCTTACATCCGGCTTCATTACAACATTGCAGGAGGCCGAAGGCAGAGAGGTCAGTGTGAAGGTAAATTAAAGTGACATGTGACTTAGAGCTCAGACTTGCAGACTGATCAGAGGTGTTCTACAAAGTGATCACTCAATTAACCCTCCCCCCAATGTAGAGGAGACCACATTATGAGCAGACAGTATTAAGCTGAAAGAAAGTAAATTGCTGTTTTACCAAGAAGGAGTGTTTGGACTTAGAGTGCTGAGGAAAGTGGAGGTGAAGAGGAAGCAGAAATTGTAAGTATTTACAGAGATGGTGAAGAAATGAGCACTTACAAAATATACTGATGATTTGTGTGTGTAGAAATAAAGCATGGTCCAAGTCACAAAGGAATTTCACTGACAGGAACTGTATCTAATTGGTTTTATAGAGAGTCATAACTGCTAAAAGACAGGCCAAGGAATAGCTGGTAGTTCAGGGAATTAAACTCAGACCACAGCAATCTGCAACAGTTCCAGCAGTAGGGTGCAGAGAGGTAGGACAAACCCTTCCTAGGAGATGTGGTAGGTCTACAGCAAGAATTTGAGATGCTTGAATGAACAGACCCACAGGATGAATTCTGGCAGAGAATAAGGCAAGAAGACTTGTTATGAATATCAGAGTAGATGTTTTGATCTTATTAGATGCTTAATCGTAATAAAGGCCAGGAATCATCAGCCCATCCTCCATTAAACTTTGTGGCTTGAGCCACTCTAGAATCAGAGTCCGAGATAAATGACTCTTTAAAATGGAAATGAGATCAAAGAGACCTGATTTGTGGGTTCAATCATTATGATTCTTTATTAAGTAGAACTGCTTGTACAACTTTAAATAATTTTGGTTGCAGACACTAAGGACATCCCAACCTTTGTATTGCAATAAGATGGAATAGAAACTTGATTTCTCTTCAAAAAAAAATTAAAACAGCAGGAAAATAATATGCCTAAAAAGGTGGTAGGCAGTGGTTTGTGTTCTCAGCTTAACATTGGCTAAGTACAAGTTTTGGAGCGTTTCATGAATGGTTTCTCTCCATGAGCTCCAATGAGTCTTCTCACACACGTCTCCACTGCTCATCTTATTATCATGTGCCACTCCTGCCATATCATATGTTTACCTGTGATGGAAGTCCTTTCCAGCACTGCAACATGCTGGCATCCACAGCACTGATGTCATATTTAATTCACAGTTGTGAAGCAGTTTCATCATTGCTAGCCAGAAAAATTCCTTCAGAGTCGACGTAGTGCGAGGGAAATGAAAAAGAAAATCGCCTGAGATATTAGAATCGAGAGTGTGGTGCTGGAAAAGCACAGCAGGCTAGGTAGCATCCAAGGACCAAGAGAATCAACGTTTTGGGTATCAGGAATCTTGAGATTTAAGGCATGGGTGACATGTTGGGGAAATAGATTATCATATTTGTAAATTTATTGTCAGTGTACTGACTGACAATGATTGTAACAGCAGCTACAAGAATGAAGCTACAGAAATTATCCAATCTTAGTGCCATACTTTGTCTAAGCTACTCTTTCCAAAATGCCCAGCTAACCTCTTGTCATTGTTGAATGTGGGGCAACACATGCCTTCAGACAGATGTCATCATTGAACTTTATTAAACAACCGGAAAAGAAAGAAACAATGAATAAAACAATGAATTTGCTTCTGGGATTAAATGGGGACCAGCAACAAATTTACAGTTAATAAATGATAACTTCACCCAAGACATCAATTGGAAGTAGGTGTCAACGAAGTCCTGTTGGCTTTCTTGCACCTGATGCTGTACAACTTTATCATACTGAAAGTGATGTTCTCCTGCTCAATGTCCTCAATTTGCTCTTCAGAAGACTGTTTACTCCTTTCCCGTCTCCTCAGTGTCCATCACATCTAGCTATGCAGAGCACAGCACACAGGAATTATAAGGCACCCTCTGTACGGAGCGTAGAGCAAGCTTTCTGCACAGACTGATCCAAGCATCAGAAGGTCATCTTTAGGTGGCCGATCATCTGGTCCATCATGGTCTTGGTGGAAGAATACATCATATCTACACTCAGCCTCAATCAATGGATTGTGCATCAGCATGATTGCAGAAGTAGACCTCATCCCCCAGTCACCATAGACACATCCAATCCCTACAGTGTGGAAGTAGGCCATTTGGCCCACTGAGTCCACAACAATCTTCTGAAGAGCATCCCATCCAGACTCACCATCCCCTCCTCCATCCCTGTAACCCTGCTGGGTCCCTGGCATCTGGGAGACAGCAGTCCTAACCACTGCGCCACCGTACTGCCCAAAAGTATGTGCTTAGTGACCCAACTGCAATAGCCCTCTGTGTTAAAAAAATCCACAGATTGAGACCCTCTGAGAAAAAAGAAACCTTTTCTTCTCTAGGTCTTAAATGGGTAAATGCTCATTCTGAGATAATGCCTGTTGGTCCTGGACTGTTCCATGGTGGAAACAACTTCTCTACATCTATCCTGCAAAACCCCCTGTGCGTGAGCACTTGTTTTGTATTCATAGATCAACAAATAAAGTGACTGTGCTCAGAAGTTCCTCCTTGGCCATGAAACCTCCTGATTCGTGAAACCATGATATTATCAAATTTTTAAAAAAATGTTTTGCTTTGTTAACTAACAGCATTTTGAACCAGCTTCAACAGGAAATGGAGCAGGAAATGGTAAACACTTGTAGCTTGTTACAGAAAGCTACAGAAAATAATTTCAAAAAGAAAAGCATTCTGTTGATCATTTGTCATGTTCAATGACAGTTTTTATAAACAGTATTCAATTTTTGGACAGCTAAAAAGTTTCCCCAGATTGAGCCCTTACTATATTTACTTCAATTTAAAAAGTTTAGTTATCTTCCCACTTTTAAAATTAATGTTGTATTTAAAAAATTTAAAGTTGCTTAATTTCCACTAGTTTTGTTTTGTTTGATCAATTAGAGTTAGCAACATTACTTAATTTTTTGCAATGCATCAGGAAATACAGATAATACATGACAACAAAGAGAAATCTACATTATTATAAGTGGGCGTATTGAACATGACTATTTAGGTGGTAATAGAAGGCATAATTTCTGGAGACTGGTGGACTTCAGGTATCCATGACTACAACTTCTTTTGTATGATACTTAGAGAAAAGGTATAATTCCCTTTAATCAACATCTTCCCAATATGTCCTTTATGGTATCCTTTCTTGCCATCAACATTAAACATTTAACGCTTTTACTCCACATCCCATCACTCTCCCCCAAATCAGTTTTATTTGAGGGGCTCACCTTGAAAAGCATTACCTGTTCTCTTCAAGGACATCCAGGATGGAAGTGCTCTCTTCATATTTCCTTGGAGGGCTAATGCACTAGTGGAATGGAATGGCAACTTTTGGCAACTATTGGTTCTTGGTCTGTGATTCTCATGAAGATTTGAATATAGTAATATATTCATGAAGACCAATCAAGGAAACACAGGCTCAAAGTAAAGTCTCCAGGAAATACATCCTTGACCTCATCCTTCCCATTCTGCTGGCTGCACATGCTTCTGTCCATGACATTATTGGGAAGAGTGCCCACTGCTCAGTGCAGAATAGCTTGTGCTCCACACATTTCAGTAAGGTCTACTATATCAAAGGTCCATGTACAGATGTTCAATGGTCCTCCTGTCTGTATCTTCCATGTCCCACGGTTTCCAGAACTATGCTAACTATCAAGAGCTGAATTTCTTACAAGGCTAGGGTTAAGGAAAATCCCAAAGCCTTTTATTCATATATAAGTGGCTCAGTGGTTAGCACTGTTGCCTTACAACACCAGGAACCTAGGTTCAATTCCAGTCTCGGGCAAATGTCTGTATGGAGTTTGCACATTTACCCCGTGTTTGTGTGGGTTTCTTCCCTCAGTCCAAAGAGGTGCAGGTCAGGTAGATTGGCCATGCTAAATTACACAGTCTCCAGGGATGTGCAGATGAGGTGAATTCACCATAGTAATGCTAGGTTACAGGGATTGGGTGGGATGCTCTTTATAGAGTCAGTGTGGGCTGAATGGCTTACTTTTGCTTCCAGTTTTAATGGTGTTCTGGTTTTATTTTTAAATGTCCATTAAATCTGCTAAAGAAAACTGCCTAGAAATACACAAAATTATGGAACCATACAGCATAGAAGAAGGCCATTTAACCTGTCATATGTGGGCTAGCTTTCTGATAAAATTCTCAATTAATTCTCAGCCTCTACTCTTTCCTTGCAGTTCTATGTTTTTCTTCTCTTTATAAGTGTGTAAGTGATTTCAGTATAATTCTCATTTGAAAGCCACTCTAGACTTTGAACCACCTGTATTGTGTTACTGGTCAGAGAGGATATCACAGCTGTACTGAAGGAGGGCACAATGGAGGACTCGAGCAGTGAGGCAATATGGGCAGAGCTCAGAAATAGGAAGGGTGCGGTAACAACAGGTCTCCCAACAGCAGGCATGAGATAGAGGTACAAAGATATAAACAGATTATGGAAAGATGTAGAAGCAACAGGGTGGTGGTAATGGGAGATTTTAATTTTCCCAACATTGACTGGGATTCACTTAATGTTAGAGGTCTAGATGGAGCAGAATTTGTAAGGAGCATCCAGGAGGGTTTTATAGAACAGTATGTAAATTGTCCAACTCAGGAAGGGGTCATACTGGACCTGGTGTTGGGGAATGAGCCCAGCCAGGTGGTTAAAGTTTCAGTAGGGGTTACTTTGGGAATAGTGATCACAATTCCATACATTTTAGAATACTCAAGGATGAGAGTAGTCCTAAATTGGGGAAGGTCAATTATAGCAAAATTTGGCAGGAGCTGGGGAATGTGGATTGTGAGCAGCTGTTTGAAGGTAAATCCACATTTGATATATGGGAGGCCTTTAAAGAGAGGTTAATTAGAATGCAGGACAGACATGTCCCTGTGAAAATGAGGGATAGAAATGGCATAATGGATGACGCGTGAAATTGTGAGACTAGCTAAGAGGAAAAACGATGCATACGTAAGGTTGAGGTGACTGGAAATAGATGAAGCTTTGGAAGAATATGGGGAAAGTAGGACCAATCTGAAATGTGGAAGTGAGAGGGCTAAAAGTGGTCATGAAATAGCTTTTAGCAAATAGGGTTAAGGAAAATCCCAAAGCCTTTTATTCATATATAAGGAGCTAGAGGGTAACTAGAGAAAGAGTTGGCCCACTCAAGGACAAAGAAGGAATGTTATGCATGGAGTCAGAGAAAATGTGTGAGGTTCTTAAATAGTACTTTGTGTCGGTATTCACTGAGTGGGACATGACGGATGTTGAGGTTAGGAATAGATGTTTGATTACTCTAGGTAAAAGGCAGTAAGGTGACAAGTTCCCAGGACTGGATGGGATCTATCCCAGGTAACTGAGGGAAGTGAGAGAGGAAATAGCTGTGGCCTTAACAGATATCTTTGCAGCATCCTTGAACACGGCTGAGATCCCAGAGGACTGGAGAATTGCTAATGACACCTTGTTTAAGAAGGATAGCAAAGAAATCCAGGTAATTACAAACCTGTGAGCCTGACGTCAATGGTAGGAAGCTGCTGGAGAAGATAATGAGGGGTAGGATCTACTTACATTTGGAAGAAAATAGGCTTATCAGTGATAGACAACATGGTTTTGTGCAGGGAAGGTCATGTTTTACCAACTTAATCTAATTCTTTGAGGAAGTGACAAAGTTGATTGATGAGGGAAGGGCTGTAATATATATATAGACTTCAGGAGGGTGTTCGATAAGGTTCCCCATGGTAGACTGATGGAAAAATGAAGTTGCATGGGCTCCAGAGTGTACTAGCTAGGTGGATAGAGAACTGGCTGGGCAACAGGAGACAGAGAATAGTAGATTAGATTAGATTACTTACAGTGTGGAAACAGGCCCTTCGGCCCAACAAGTCCACACCGCCCCGCCGAAGCGCAACCCACCCATACCCCTACATTTACCCCTTACCTAACACTACGGGCAATTTAGCATGGCCAATTCATCTGACCTGCACATCTTTGGACTGTGGGAGGAAACCGGAGCACCCAGAAGAAACCCACGCAGACACGGGGAGAACGTGCAAACTCCACACAGTCAGTCGCCTGAGGCGGGAATTGAACCCAGGTCTCTGGCGCTGTGAGGCAGCAGTGCTAACCACTGTGCCACCGTGCCACCCTAAAGTGGAAGTGGAAGTGAGTTTCTCAAAATGGAGACCTGTGACCAGCGTTGTTCCATAGGGATCCATGTTGGGACCACTGTTGTTTGTGATTTCCATAAATGATTTGGAGGAAGGTATAGGTGGTCTGATTAGCAAGTTTGTGGATAACATTAAGATTGGTGGAGTAGCAGATAGTGAAGGGGACTGTCAGAGAATACAGCAGAATATAGACAGATTGGAGAGTTGGGCAGAGAAATGGTAGGTGGAGTTCAATCCAGGCAAATAAGAGGTGATGCATTTTGTAAGTTCTAATTTTAGAGCGAAATATACAGTAAATGGAAAAGCCCTGGGAAAAATTGATGTACAGTGAGATCTGGGTGATCACGTCCATTGTACCTTGAAGGTGGCAATGCAGGTTGATAGAGTGGCCAAGAAGGCATTCGGCATGATTTCCTTCATCGGGGGGGTTATTGAGTACAAGAGTTGGCAGGTTATATTACAGTTATATAGGACTTTGGTTCGGCCACATTTGGAATACTGTGTACAGCTCTGGTCACCACATTACCAAAAGGATGTGGATGTTTTTGGAGAGGGTGCAGAGGAGGTTCACTAGGATGTTATCTGGTATGCAGGGCGCTAGCTATGAAGAGAGGTTGAGTAGATTAAGATTATTTTCATTAGAAAGACAGAGGTTGAGGGGAAATTGATTGAGATTTACAAAATCATGGGTGTGTAGACAGGGTAGATAGCAAGAAACTTTTTTCCAGAGTGGGGGATTCAGTTCCTAGGTGTCACATGTTCAAGGTGAGTGGGGATAAGTTTAAAAGAAATATACGTGGAAAGTTCTCCACACAGAGGATGGTGGGTACCTGGAATGAGTTGCCAGCGGTGGTAGAGGCAGGCATGATAGTGTCATTTAAGATGTATCCAGACAGATACATGAATGGTCAAGGAGCAGAGGGATACAGAACCTTAGAAAATAGGTGACAGCTTTCGATAGAGGATCTGGATTGGCACAGCTGTGGAGGGCCGAAGGGCCTGCTCCTGCGCTGTAATTTTCTTTCTTTATAATCTTTATATAGAAAATACATTCCAAACCATAGTAATTATCAGAGTACATAAAATCCTCCCATTACTCCCAGCTCATTGTTACCAATTATCTTAAACTTGTGTGCTCTGATTACTGATTACTGCCTGTAGAAAGACATCCTCTCTACTAGATCAAAACCTTTCATGCCTAAAACAAAATGTGGAAAACACTGGAAATGTTAGGTAGGCCAATTAATACAAGCAGAGAGAACTAACAGGTTTAAGCTTAGATGTTCTAAAAGTTTCCAGCAGCTGTAACTTTTCTTCATTAGCAGTTTTGGTGTGACATTCAATCTTGAGATGTGCTTCTGGGTTCATGCTCATGCAATCACTGGAACTGCGTTTTCTCATCCTCTGCTCCATCATTCCACATCAGCCCCTCTCAGTTCATCCTCTGTTCCATCATTCCACTTCAACCCCTCTCAGTTCATCCTCTGTTCCATCATTCCACTTCACCCCCTCTCGGATCATCCTCTGCTCCATCATTTGACTTCACCCCCTTTCAGTTCATCTGCTGCTAAAACCCTTATCCATGCCTTTGTTACTTCAAAGCTTTATTGTACCAACTTCCTTCAGGCTGGTCACCCCCACACTTTACCCGAAGTAAATTTGGAGCATTTATTGCCCATGTCTGAAGTTGCAGCATGTCCCACTTAATGATCACCCTATTGTTTCCTAGCCAAGCAATGTCTTGATTTTAAAATGCATGTCCTTGTTTCCAAATCTGTCTATAGCTTTGCCCCACCCTATCTGTGAAATTGCCTTCAACCCAACAACCCTCATAGACACAAAAACAGAAATCGCCGGGAAGTCGCAGCAGTCTGGCAGCATCTGGGAAAAGAAATCAAAGTTAACATTTCGGGTCCAGTGACCTGTCTTGAGAAATCCCTCTAAGATATCTGTGTTCTCTAATTCTAGCCTCTTGTGTATTCCAAATTATAATCACTCGTTCATTGGTGAGTGTGCCTTCAGTTACTTAGGCCCCAGGCTCTGGAATTCCCTCCATAAAACTTGCCACATCTCTATCTCACATATTCCTTCTATCAGACACTTCTTAGCACATAATGTTTTGACCAAGTTTTTGATGATCTGAATTAATATCTCCTTATGTTGCTGGATGCTTTCCACTCTTTTATAATGCTCCAGCAAAGTTGGCACACCAGGGTTATATAAACAAAAGCTGTCATTGTTTAAATATTCTATTGGGTTAGTGCCATCAGAAATTGGACTGTTGGTGGTCTCATTCTCCTTCTGAACGCCAGCACATTCGATGAAAGTCTAAAGTCTATGGTCTCTGACATATCAACTTTATGTGCAATACAGAAATTGCTGGAAAAGTTCAGATGGCGGGCACCATCTGTCCAGAGAACGCAGAGTTAACATTTCGAGTCAAGTTGACCATAGCTGTAAAAAGGTGGTATTTATACTGAAGACAGGGGGTAAATGGGGGAAAGGAGTGGAGGAAAATAAGTAGAGATGGAGCCCAGCAAGAGAGAACAACAGTTAAGGAGACAACCAAATGGATAATTGCCTATTCATGAGAAAGAAAAACCAGCAATGGGGGAATCTCCGTGGGTGCCTGTGCTGAAAGTAGCCTATCATCAAGCCTGGGGTGTGTGGGTGGTTAAAGGACATGGAAGAACGCCTTCAGGTTCTAAAATTATTCAATTTGAAACTGAGTCCTGAAGGCTGCAGGGTCTCCATGTGGAAAATGAGATGCTGTTCATCCAGCTAGCACTGGCTTTGCTGGAGCACTGCAGCAGGTGTTGGGAGTGGAGGATGAGTAGAGCAGGGTGTCATGCAGGAGCTTATGAGCCACCATTTTCATCACCTTTAACAGGATGCCATCATCAGACATATATTCCCCTCCCTTGTCAGCCTTCCTCAGGGACAAAGTTACAAATCACACCACACCAGGTTATAGTCCAACAGGTTTATGGGGAAGCACTAGCTTTGGGAGCGCCGCTCCTTCATCAGGTGGTTGTGGAGCGGCGCTCCGAAAGCTAGTGCTTCCCCATAAACCTGTTGGACTATAACCTGGTGTTGTGTGATTTCTAACTTTGTACACCCCAGTCCAACACCGGCATCTCCAAATCATTCCTCAGGGACCACTCCCTTTGGGACACCCTGGTCCACCCCTCCTCCAACACTTACATATAACCCCATGGCACCTTCCCATGCGTTTGCTGAAGGTGCAACACCTGCCTGTTTCCTTTCTCCCTCCTCACTATCCAAGGACACACACACACCTTCCAGTGATTTACCTGCATTTCATCCAAACTAGTCTACTGCTCACAATGTGGTCTCCTCTATCATGGGGAGACAAAACACAGATTGGATAACTGCTTTGCGGAACACTTATATTTTATCAGCAAAATGACCCCAAGCTTCCGATTGCATGCCACGTCAACAAAACGCCATGTTCTCTGGTCAACATTTCTGTCTCCATAATACCATAAGACATAGGAACAGAATTAGGCCATTTGGCCCAAGCTTTGCCATTTAACCATATGTTTCTCAACCCCATTCTGCTGCCTTGTCCCTGTAAACCTTGATTTCCTTATGGATTAGCTATGGGAAATGCAAGGTTGCAGGGATGGGGTAGGGGGTTAGGTCTGGATGGGATGTTCTTTGGAGAGTCAGTGTGGACTTGATGGGCCATGTGACCTGCTTCCACAAAGTAGGGATTCTATGTTTGTACATTATCCACCCCCATACCGCAGACCCTGTCTTGCTATCAGCTTTCAGGACAGCCAAGCCATTTTCACCTAATTATAGTCCCCACTATCAGTTTTTCTTTGCCCTGAGCCTACTATCATCCATTCCTTTGCCTGCCTAACTGTTGTTCTTTCTCTTTGGGCTCCATCTCCTGTCTTCAGCATAAATACTACCTGTTCCTAGCTACCATTAGTTCTGAAGAAAGATCTCTGGATTTGAAAAGTTAACTCTGCTTTCTCTGCACAGATGGTACTGAGTGTCTCCAGTAATTTCTGTTTTTGTTTCAGATTTCCAGCATCCTCAGTACTTTTTTTCAGTTTCATGTACCAATAGTTTCATGTAAAAATGGATTTAGTGATCAGGAACAGCTCCCCCTCGTGATTAAATTGGCGTGCTGTGAATTTTGACAGCATTGACCAGTGTGAGACCAGACTCTGTCTCCAGTTTGTTCCTTGGTGGTTATTTTCAATCAGGCAGCTGTCCCTCAACATAACACATTCTTTGACAGCACTATTTTGGATGCAGTGTTATTTTCACTTGTTACCAACAGTTAATTTACTGAAAAGTGGCAACTAAAAGATTTTGTATGTAAATGGATTAAATAGGACATATTACACTTCATGACACTTTCTATTCAGCGGTCAGTTTGGAATTGATCAATTTCAACAAATGAATGCAGAGAGAACAATGAAGCAATGCAGATATAATAAAGTATTTGCTGTAATTGATTAAGAGCATTCTGCAAATCCGTGATGTGCTTGTAACTAATTTTGCTAAGATTTAAATGATAAAGTGAGAATTGTATAATGTGATTAAGCAAGACAAATTCAAGTTGGTAAATCTCCCATTCTATTCATTCTGCTATTGATAACAGCATGTTGGTTGTATCAGTATCATTAATACATTTCCTTTGCTACACTTCTCAGGGTGTCTCTTGTGTCAAGGTTGCAGGATTACATTCAACTCTAATGATCAGGATACATGCCCTGAGCATGGGTGAATATCAAATGAAGAAAGAGCAAGAGACCAGCTTTGATTATTCCTTCCACTTCCTTACCTGAGTAAATATCCTGCAACACTTATTACCTGGCATCTCATACCATGAACTGCTGGAGAGGCCACAGCAGGACATCAGCTGTTGGCTGTGGAAGAGTAACTTCAGAGGAGACAATCCCAGGAGAGGAGGTGAAAAAACTTGGAAAAAAAAATCTATCATAGTCTCGCAACAACACTAGGCTCCATTCCAATTGGAAAATGTCTCTCTCAATAATATTTGAGAACAATGTGCACTCACTGTTTCCACTTGAATTGCCATGCCATTTAAAAATTCGGCTCATTTTTCCACATAATGAGTTTTGCAGTTTCACACACACTTTCCACAACATTATTTAACAGACAGATAAAGAATAACATGTAGGATATTTGCTTCTTTTGATGACATTATTTTCCACAATGTTATTTCACAGTACTGAACTCAACTCAAACACCTGCTGCTGATTTGTTTTGCCAACCTATTTATGATAACACTCATCATACAATGGCATAAATCGCTGTCATAACTCATCCAAATCAATGCTTGAGGGAAAAGAAGCAATAACAATGCAGACAAGTTGTTGACCTTGAATAAGGCAGATCCGGGTCATGGTAAGAACTGTCCTTTTTTAAGAGATCACTCTCCTTCATGATTGGCCACCACAAAGAAGACCAATCTGTCCACATTTGATAATCCTTCTCTTTGTCCTGAAACAGAACATGCCTATTTTGTGAAGGTACACATTACAAGAGGGCATCGGAGTTGGAACTGATGGAAATTCCAGTCTGTTGTTAGTCTGGCACTTTTTGCAGCTATTGTCCGCAAAGAGCTCGATGCATGAAATACCTGCTGTCTATTCTTGCAGGATATACTGGCACATTCAAGACAAGGTGAAAATCTTGCATTCACTGGCTATTTAGATGTAAATTTGAGGAAATACTTCCCTACAGTGCGTAAAGAGGCCATTTGGTCCGTTAAATCTGCATCATTCCCCAAAGAGCATTCCATCCAGACCCAGCCCACAGCCCTCATCCTATATACCCCACATTTCCCATGGCTAACCCAGTAACCTACACATCCCTGGACAATTTACCATTGCCAATTCACCTAACCCGCACATCTTTGGACTGTGGGAGGAAACTGGAGCACTGAGAGGAAACTCACTCAGACATGGGGAGAACGTGCAAACTCCACACAGACACCCAAGGTTGGAATAGACCCCAGGTCCCTGGCACTGTGAAGCAGCAGTGCTAACTACTGAGCCACTGTGCCACCCTAATGGCCTTTTCTATCAACTTGCACCAATACATATCATAAGTTACATAAATCTTCTCCATGAGTGACCTTACCTGGCTAGACACCAAACACTTTGCAGGCTATTTATCGAAGAGACTGATATGGAGGACATGGCTGGATTTTTGGAAGGATATAAACAGCTCAATGTTTTATTGGAATTTAGCATGGCTACTGGTCTGGGCACAAAATCAGCATTCCTTTTTATTGTTGTCATGGACAACAGATGGAAACAGATGGAACTGGCAATGTGCATGATTGCTAGAGTCAAAGTATTTTGAGAGTAATTGTTTCTTTTAACTGGGAAGACAAGCAACAAGAAATTGAGACTAACTGAGTTAATGTTCTTTGAAAATAAGTCCTAAGGTAATTCTTCTATTGGTGCTGGGACTTTTCTTGGCATAGCTGCCAAGATATACTCACTAGGAACATTTGCCATTGACCCAGTTGATCATTGGACATCAAGGGGAGATTTCTATATTAGCCAATGGTGGAAATCAACAAACTATGAGTATAACTAGGGGACTTGCCTGCCAAAATGGCCTCAAAGAAAAGGGTAACTGTGCCAGTGATTCATACTGGCTCAACAACCAGCCTCTGTACTGCTGAAACACATCTCCATTCACCAAATCTGTCCACAGTAGACAGGAACACACTGCAAAGACCATAGTGTTTCTTTACACTGTGGCATAGCCATTGCATTGAACAAACTGTCTGATCTCATTAACAAAATCTGTCATTCAAAAATGCCAGAGTGATAATGACGCATTTAAACTAAAAATCAAATTAATTTACAGCCTGGACTGCTACTTGTAAACAAGAGATATGAGAATCAAAATTGTTAATATCACGGTTATCGGGAGACTACCAAATGCCAGTCCCTAAATAAGCCAATAAATCTAATTTAAACTTCAGTCAGGGGACCACCTGTTTGCAAAGAACAGCTGATGTTAGTCTCAAAAATATTGGTGTTTACAGACAGGATTCTACTGACATTGTAAGAGAACATGTATCGAATTGTATGTATGAACCAGTGAAGCACAAACCATTTATAAGTGTTTGTATGACTCTAGCTATTGTACTATGCTGTACATTCCACATACTGTTAGAATGAAGAGATAGGAATCCAAATAAAGACATGAGATATCATGACACATCATCAGGATAGTCATGATTTGGAGATGCTGGTGTTGGTCTGGGGTGTACAAAGTTAAAAATCACACAACACCAGGTTATAGTCCAACAGGTTTAATTAGAAGCACCAGCTTTCAGAGCACTGCTCCTTCATGAGGTGGTTGTCCTGATGAAGGAGCGATGCTCCGAAAGCTAGTGCTTCCAATTAAACCTGTTGGACTATAACCTGGTGTTGTGTAATTTTTAACATCATCAGGATAGTCACCTCCAATCCTTCTCCAGTTGCACACAATGGCTGTGGAAATACTCAGACAATTTCTACTTCAGCTGGAGTACAATCTTTCTTGTCAATCACTTCTGTGGCCTAGCATCTGTATCCCACTAACTGAGCTTGATGGTTCCTGCATCCAATGAAGGTCTCTCTACAGCTGTCACCACCTATTTCTGTTCATTTGTGATATGTACTTCACTATGTGATAATCTAAAGGTCTATTTTGGTAGATCTGCCAAGATGCATGCAGCTGAGCTTTTGGAAGGTGTGTATCAGACACGTGAGGAATGCAAGACCTCCACCTTCCCCAGCATGAGCAAAATAAGAAGTTTCCAGGTCATCATATTCCAGTGACTCTGACATCAGATCAACCTGACTGTGATTGTTATTCATCTCCCAGACCATACAGAACCTCATCACCTCAGGAGATCTCCCACCCACAGCTTCCAACCTCATAGTCCGAGAACCCCGCACTGCCCGGTTCTACCTCCTTCCCAAGATCCACAAGCCTGACCACCCTGGCCGACCCATTGTCTCAGCATGTTCCTGCCCCACTGAACTCATCTCTACCTACCTCGACACTGTCCTATCCCCCTAGTCCAGGAACTCCCCACATACGTTCGAGACAGTACCCACGCCCTCCACCCTCCTCCAAGACTTCAGTTTCCCC
>NC_057738.1:3007986-3020553 GCF_004010195.1 Chiloscyllium plagiosum | reverse complement strand
CTCCTTCACCACCGCTCCCTCACCACCAGATGCCTGGAGGAAGAACGCCTCATCTTCCGCCTCGGAACACTTCAACCCCAAGACATCAATGTAGACTTCAACAGTTTCCTCATTTCCCCTTCCCCCACCTCATCCTAGTTTCAAACTTCTAGCTCCGCACTGTCCCCTTGACTTGTCCGAACTTGTCCGACCTGCCTATCTCCCTTTCCACCTATCCACTCCACTCTCTCCTCCCTGACCTATCACCTTCATCTCCTCCCCCACTTACCCATTGTACTTTATGCTACTTTCTCCCCATGGAGGAGAAAGTGAGGTCTGCAGATGCTGGAGATCAAAGTTGAAACTTTATTGCTGGAACCCTCTAGCTTATCTCTCCACGCTTCAGGCTCTCTGCCTTTATTCCTGATGAAGGGCTTTTGCCCGAAATGTCGATTTTGCTGCTCGTCGGATGCTGCCTGAATTGCTGTGCTCTTCCAGCACCACTGATCCAGAATGTGATTGTTATTTGCTAAGTGGCTGTCATTCCCAGCTCTTCATCTTCAATGACCAGATATTCCAAGACCTGGCTTACTTCTATTGCTTTGTCCTTTGCAGATGCGTTCCTCCCCTCTCTACTTTCCCTGCTGTGTTGTGCTGTCTCCTCCTGCAAGGATGTTATGAAGAGTGTGACGAGTGAGCACAGTGGAACATTGTGAAAGGATGGAAGCACAGCATTTGTGGAAGGCCACAGTAACTGATAGTTATATTATAACAAGATGATCAGTGAATGTCAGTAGTGACTGATCAGCGGGGGGATGTGAGCAGATACCTGAAGGGAGAGGCTGAGTTCAAGGTTTGGTCTGAGAAGTGATGCACAATAATAAGTTGAGGAAGGCAGGGTGAGGGACTTTGTACTTGACTGCATTCATCTTTGCTGCTCTGAACAGGTTTTTCGACTTCTTGTGGTTCAGTGTCTAGGATTGAGGTACTACACATCTACTGCTGACCTCCTTAGCAACCTCCAGTAATACATTTATTCATTCTTTTAGGTGTCTTCTTTCCAACCTTTAGGAGAATAGGTCATCTTGCAGGACGTTGCAGTTTTTTGTACGATCCCTTGTTAGACACCTGGGAACCTCTGTGCAACCTTTCTATGTTGAAACTCTATCTCTCTCATTGCAGGTTCTGTATGGAACGTCAATGTTTCCATGAACCTCACAGGATTCCTTTAAGTACTGGAGCTGAAATACACTGCTTGTGTGAGCCTCCCTCCACTCTAATTGTATTAGAAGTCAGAAGCAAAACCAATGAAAACATATTGGCCTCTTCTACTATGAATGGATCTAACCATTAAGATTCTGCCTATTAAGTCTGAGATATCATAGCAGACTGACTCTTTCAGACTCAATTTTCTTAAGAGATCAGAAAATAATCAGAATTGGGACCAAAGACAGCTTCTGAGAAGAAATGATTTGTAATAACACTTAGGATTTATAGGTCTCCACCTCATTTCTAACAGGTCACATCATTGCTGAATCAAAATGTGTTTTAACAATATAACTTGTCCACGCAATTTAACAATACTTGCTCAATGTGATCAACAAGACATTTGTGATATTACCTGAAGTCTATTTTGAAAACAAAACTCCCTGCTGTATTTTAGAGACTACCAGCAATATTAATTTTGCTGACCACAACAGAAGCAATAATCTTATGATTCTAATGGAAATTTTAAAATAAAACATAAAGATATGCTTCAAACATTTGAATGAAGACTGACAGGATCACAATTTTTAACACTGCAGAACTGTACAGATTGTAGCTATAGCTTCTTCCTCAGATCAAACAGAACACTATTTGCTAGGCACAATGGGATCCAGAAGATTACAAGGTTCAGTATCTACCCAACATAAAAACATTAAAAGTGAAATTCATCTTACTGGGGCAAAAAAGGTAAAGTCACCATAGTTCCATTAGAGATAGATAAGGGTCACCATGGCGAATGCAAGGGCAAGGACAAGAAGGCAGAACCTACTAGGTGATGTCAGTCAGTGCAGGAAGTGATCCCCCACTATTGGTACCAGTCTACATCCCAAACCAGCCATCCAGCCAACTAAGCTAACCAACCCCCCTTAAAACAAACAATTGTGAATTAGCTACAAATTGATCAATTGGGCTGGCAGTCAGACAAGAAACTTGGAGAAATATTAAGATGTCCTGGACACAAAGCCCCATAAATATCAGCACGTTGATGCAATAAAAAATAAATTGGGCTGGGGACAAAATGTGCTGCCAATTCATGATTGTCCAATAATTGTTTTAACCAAAGTGAATGAAGATGAACTGAGTAAGGAACCATTTATCCAACTGAGCCTATGCCACCAAGATAAAGAGTTTCCCATGCTCACCAAAAGGGTGGTGCAGTGGTCAGCATTGATCCCTGCAGCACCAGGGACTCAGGTTCAATTCCAGCCTTGGGTGACTATCTGTGTGGAGTTTGCATGTTCTCCCCATGTCTGTGTGAGTTCCTGCCAGGTGCTCTGATCTTCTCCCACAGTCCAAAGATGTGTTTGAGCATTACCATTAAGTGGATCAGCTGTGCTAAATTTCCCCATAGTGTCCAGGGATTTGCAGGTAAAGTGGATTAACTATGGGAAATGCAGGGCTACAGGAAATGGAAGGGTGAATCTAAGTAGGATGCTGTTTAGAGGGTTGATGTAGACTTGACAGGCTGAATGGCCTCTACCTGCACTGTGGTGATGTTATGAATATTTCAATCTTTTAGGGCCTGTTAACACTTTGAGCAGCCAGTCCCATAATATTCCCATACGTTAATCCAATTTCTTACAATATCTCAGAATTCCACCTACCCTGACCCCCCTCAACAACTAGAAATGTCATACCAGGCTCATAATACATTATAATCATTGGGAAATTTTAGGTTCAAATGTGGAGGAGTAATGGATTTTAGTTTTCAGTTCTGTGAAAGTTTGACTTGTTCATTTTAAGAGTCTTAAAGTCTTTTTGCACACTGAGTTAAGAACAGCATTTCTATGATTTCAGCTACTGAGTAGCAAACCACCTCAGAAGATAATTTCTAAGGCGTTTGCTGATTTGAGTTTTATATCCCAGATAGAGGGGGCTCAGAACCAGATTAAATTTAAAGAGAAACTGTCTTTAGCAGCAAAGTAGCAGTCTCCAAAAAAATGTTTACATTACAAAATGTTTAGGCATCCATACATAGTCCCTTGTTCACTATTTGATCATATCTTTTTAAAAATTCAAAGTATTCAGTCTTATCCTACCTTTTACAAATCTGCGCTGAATTCAGATCCTAGTAACTTCCCCACAAATGTTGTTAGACTATAATTAGCCCTATAAAGTTCTAGTTTATTAGACCTGCACTTCTTAAATAATAGTGATATTGGCAGTTTGCCAAGTCAAGAGAATAGTTAGTTCTACATTAGCTCAACACTTGCTAATTAGCGTGATTCTCCTGACAATTTACTGGACTCAAAACACACCACTGTCTTCCCACAGATTCTGCCAGACCCAGAGATTCCCCAGCAATTTCTGTAATTATTTGAATAACATTGCTTTGAGTCCTCTGCAGGTATCATTTGAAACTCATGGCTGGATCCTAGCTTTCTCATCTGGCCGTGACAACAGTGCTATTCTAGGCTCATGTGCAGACAATGTAGGTTGATTCTCCCATGCAATACTAAAGGATTGCTACATTGTTGGATGTGCTGTCTTTCAGATGAAATTATAAACTTTTGTCCATTTGACTTTTCAGATATGTGGAAGTTGCTGCAATGCTACTTGAAATTCCTGGGAATTCTCCTACGTCCTAGCCACCATTTTTCTCTTGACCAATATCATTAAGTAGATTATATTGTCATTCTCACACTTGTTGTTTGAGATAATCGTGTGCAGAGGAACAAGCATTCAAATCTACCTACATACACACACACACACACACCAAGAAGTCTATTACACTCCAATATCCTGTTATCTAAATGCAAACTCTGCATCACAGTCGAAGAGCAACATTAATGTTTACAGAGCTTCATTTGGAGCATGCAGAGGTCACCAGAGACACAATTTTGTGAGACTGCTAATTGATCTGAATACAATTGTTGTTACTTAAGTTTTTTTAGGTTTTAAGGGAACTAAATGATACATTAGCGGTAGAACAATAAATGAGGTCAGATTTGCAGATGCGCACCTACACTTAACAATGTGCAAATATTATTTACTTATCTGTATACAAATGCAACTTGAAACTTTGTGTGAGAAATATACCGATTCTTGTTTAAATTTGAGTTTTGCACAATATAATACCAAGTAAATGTGAGAAAAACCTTGAAAGTGAAATGTGGGATGGAGGAAGGTATTTTCTACTAATTTGTCTTGGAAATCCAGCAGAACCTGCAGGCAAATTGCTGAAATTGCTAATTATAATGACTGGGATCCCTATGGAATTTCATGGTCTAACTGTAAGCAGAAGAGAAGTTGTGTTTTCTGACCATCAGACATTTTGATTGGTCTGTGAGTGGTAGCTTCCAATCTCAAGAACTTTCTTAAAGCAATAGCAATGCTAATTAATGTCATGACTATCTATTTATTTAATTAATTTATATAATTTAGCTCTAGTCTTGAAAGGACAGACGAAATTAGCTGTAAAATATTCCAAAGATTTCCCAAGCCTTGGAGTATCCATTGCCAATGCGACAGGAAATGACCAAAACATAATTTAGACTATGTCTTGGTTCATCAAGATTTAGTCACTAATAGGTATATAACGTATGAAAGTGGGCAATATTTTGAAGCATTAGGAGGTAAATTCTGTAAAAATTCAAAAGGAAATGGTCAAGGGTTTTTGAGAAGATCTGTAGCTCGGGTTGTGGTTAAAACTGCTGGTTCACAGAGCCGGTTGATGTTTTTGCAAATGTTTTGTCTCCTACTGGATGACATCTTCAGTGCTCTGTAACCTCCAGATGGAGTGCTGTTGTTGTAATCTGCCCAGAATTTATACAGTTCTGTCTGTAATGGTGGGTGGGTCTGTTTCCAGTTTTGTACAATAGTGGTCTATAGATGGGGTCAATTTCAACATGTCTGTTTATGGTTCCAGTGGATGAATACCAGGCATCCAGGAAATCCCGAAGTGTGGCTGTTGGTTTGAGTGCTGTCCTTATTCCCAGAGAATATAGGAGTCTTGTAGTCAGTCACTGAATAAAGTGTGTTTTGCTTCAATACTGGTAGTTTGACTGATCGAATTGCATCTGGAACATAACACCTGGTGCTTGCCTTTAAAATTAGAAAAGGTTTGCGACTAGGCTACCTTCCTAAATATTTTGAGGGGATTTGGTCTGGTCAATAACACAGTGACTAATTGTAGTGCTCCGTCATGTGTGGTTAACCATTACCTTAATCAGCATGGTGCATGTGTTGAGATGCATGACTGTATTGTACTGCTATTATTCTTACAAAACTCAACAAAGTGTTTCTTAGCTTAAATCTCCCAAAGCGCTTGATAAATTGGAGAATATCATTTTCCTATTCTCTGAACCTGCCTCTATCCTTTTGTTGTTTGATTAATGTTCCCTTCTCTTCTATATCCTACTTGTCTATACCAACTATACCCTACTCTCTTTTATTCTCTAATTCTGTTTTCTATGCTTTCCTTTCAGATGGGACTTGTGGATGGTTGAGACTTTATAGCGAGGAAAAAAAGTCACAAACCTGGAGGGTTCTATTTGGCATGTTTCTGTGGGAAAAAGATGTGGTCATTGCTGATTCTCTTTTGCAATCACTTGTGATTTTTGTCCTCCTTTTTCCACCTCATCCCATGACTCTGTGCCTTGACCCTCCCTCACCTCTTTCCCTCCTTCCTCTTGGATCCATCACTGACCTCACATCTTGACCTCTTCTGATTTGAACTACCTGCTTAAGCTCCTACTATCCCTCTTTCTATTATCACTTATCCATGTATCCACTCTCCACACTTTCCACTCAGTCTCCTCATAGCAGGTAGCAAGATGCCAGAAACCCTCTTGTCTTCCTTCTGTTTCCATAATAGCTTCTTTGTCACATTTTCCTCAAGGGCTTCTTTTGCTTTGAACCTTCAAGTAAATTCAGTAACTTAAAAAGAAACAAATCAGAATGTTAATCTCTCTGTCTCTCACTCTCTATTTCTCTCTTGTGGGTGTTCACAATTGGAATCTATGGGGAGAAACTGGATAAAGGCTGAGAACAGGCCATTATAAGGACTAATTTCTTGGGAAATGCAAGTGGAAAAACCTTCTAATAATGCTTCCAATTCCCCAATTGTTTACATTTTCTTCTGTGTGCTTCATTTGTACGTAATTTCCCTCTGCTCCGTAAAGCACTTCAAGAAGTCTTTGTGTACACGAGAACACTACTGACAGGTTCTCATCCATTATAGCCGAAGATCTCCAGTTTCCCTTTAATGTTTACTGTTCAGGAACCAGTTTGTGAACCCGCCATGAAAACTAAGCTCATTAAATGGAAGAAGTGCCCAATTAACACAGTCTCTTATCATTTGGAACAGTAAGACAACATGGCTTTTGTTTCTGTTGAGACACAGAAACAAAAATTGAGGATGCACAGGGACAGTTTACCCAGTGCTAGATTAAATATACATGGCAGAGTGCCTGTGGGCCTGAATATCATGAAAAGATGTTAAGGAAATTACTAAGCCGTGTCACGTTGTGGCAGCCGACCTCAGGCTCTGCTAAAAATTGAATTGCTGTGTGTATGGCTCTGAATAGACACTAACTGGGCTGATTTTATTTTTGGTTTGCAACCAATTTATTCCATTTTGTTAGTATAAAGTTTAAGGCCATTTTCGCAGGTATGTTATGATGTCAACCTGTATTTAGATTCAAAACAATTTTACAAAGACGCAAAATTAAGATTCCATTCAAAGATTGCATTTGTATTTGACTAATTGACTATACAATTTCCAATTCTGGTGTTAACCTTGTGATATTTTTTGTAAAATCACCATGCTCTTCTTTATCCTTTTATATTAAAATGGAAATAAAATACTGTGCACAGTACTTGAAATGTGTCTAACCAAAATTTGATACAAACTTCACATGATTTCTCTGTTTTGAAATCTTGTCATTCTAGAAATGAACCTTGATACTTTTTAAAAAGTCTTTTTAATCGAGGTCACAACTTTAAAAATATTTATAATCTTCTTTGTTTGTATCAACAGAAGCCTTTGCATCTTATTTTTATTGTTAAGCTTGAATGTTCACTTCCAAGTTGGGAGTACAGAACATTCCTGACTCTGCAAATTTGACTTGGGGTGGGGTTGGAAATTTCGCACAGAGTTCTAAGTGTCTGTTGATGACTTCATTATTTAAAAAAAGACTCTAATTGATAAAACCCATTCACCACATTTGAATTTTTCAACCATTTAACCTTTTATCAAAACAAATATTAATATTCATAATCCTCGAACAAATACTTTACACCACTTTGATCTGCCAATCAATCTTTAAAGTAACATGCATTCAACTATGAAAATGATTGGTTGTGACAGAGATTCGTGCAGGACAATTCTTATAATGAGAACCTTTTGGTTTATTGCAGCATAGAGTGAAATAGCACTGATCTTCTTTAAAACTGTAGAGTGTTTTGTGTTCACTTTAAAGGCTTGGACTTATAAATGCTTTGACAATTCCAAGGGGATTTAAACGTCTGAACAGCTTGTAAGTTTCAGTAAGCTTATCCATTTTTACACGCGTTCCTGTCCACTTTTAATGTCACAAAGAGCCCCTTCAAGGGGCACCTTTATCTCTTCCAAAGGTGTCTGGAACTATCTAAAGGGTACCCTACCTCTCCAAAGAACTCCAGTTAATTTAGATCCCTGTTCAGATGTGCAGGACCGACAAATCATGTTTTGAACCAATCAGTAATGAAAATTAGATCCACTTTAAAGTAACTACTCTTTAATACATGTAGCTACCTCAGTTAACTGTGAACGTAAGGAGAAGGAGGAGGCCATCTGGCCCCTTCAAGCATGCTCCACCATTCAATAAGATCACAACTGATGTTTTCATGGACTCAGCTCCACTAACCCGCCCATTCTCCATATCCCTTAATTTGTTTACTGTTCAAAAATCTATCTTTGCCTTAAAACATTGAATGAGGTAATCTCAACCTCACTGGACAGGGAATCCCACAGATTCACAACCTTGAGGTAAAAAAGTTCCTCCTCAACTCAGTCCTAAATCTGCTTCCCCTTATTTTGACACAATGCTCCTTAGCTCTAGTTTCACCTGCCAGTGGAAACAACCTCCCTGCTTCTATCCTATCTATTCCCAACATAATGTTTTGTGTTTCTATAAGATCCCCCCCCTCATTCTTCTAAATTCCAATGAGTATAATCCCAATCTACTCAGTCTCTCCTCACAAGACAACCTTCTCAACTCCAGAATCAACCTGTTAAGCCTCCTCTGAACCCCCTCTCGTGCTAATACATCTTTTCTCAAGTGGAGACCCAACCTGTACATCCATTGTTATGGACCAGGCCAGACCCCCTCAAAACATTTCAAGAAAGTAGCCCAGATTCTAACTTTGCTATTTGGTTTAAGCAGGTGTAAAGTGGATATTCCAGGAGGGATGCAGCTGGTCAAACCACTTAGTTTTAAACAAAACAGAATTTATTTACAAGATTACCGAATGAAACACAGACAATAGAGAACAGAATACAGAATAACTTGACCCATCTGAAAACCCCACAGATTAGACCAAATTAATGATGCTGTTCCCAGTATTTCTAACAATCCCCATAAACACCCCTTGGCACAAAGGCTCTTCCAGGAGAGAGGTCAGAGAGAGAGTACCAGCCTGGGCATGCTTCTTTGGGTTCAGCAGCTTCTTCAACCCCGCTGTGCTGAAACCAAATCAAGCTGAGCTGGGAGATCTGACCACTCTCCTTTCATTGTATGTGCTTTTTAAACGTGCAAGCCTTTTTTCGCAGGCAGTATCTGTTAGCTGTAATCAAATTGGCCCTAAAACCCTTCAGCTTAGACTTTTTGGAGTCTGTGTCTTTTACAAACTCTCTCAAAGAAAAGCTAAGGGCACCATAAACTTGTTAAGGGAGCAGCATCGCCACACCATGGATTCCATTTACACTTCTCGTTGCCACGGAAAGGCTGTCAACATCATCAAAGACCCCCTCCCACTCCAGTACTGCTCTCCTCCAACCTCTTCCGTTCAGGCAGAAGTTGCAAAAACCTGAACACATGCACCAACAAGTTTGAGAATTGCTTCTTCCCTTCTGTTAGTACATTGAAAGATTGACTCTCTAACTCCAAATAATGTGATCTTGCTAATGTTGATCTTGCTTTGTGCACCTCCTGTGCAATTGTAACGTGTACACCTCAAAATGCTGAAGCACCCTTTGATCTAAATGTCCTCGTTTGCTATGATCTACCTGTACTGCTTGGAAACAAAGCTTTTCACTGTATTGAGGTACTTGTGACTACAATAAATTAAATCGTATCAAAGGAGCAATACTCCAGGTGTGGCCTCATTAGCACCTTATAGAGCTGCAACATAACTTTCCTGTTTTAAACTCCATCCTTCCAGCAATGAAGGACAATATTCCATTTCTCTTAGTAATTACCCTCTGCACCTGCAAATCAACGTTTTGTGATTCATGCACAAGGACACCCAGGTCCCTCTGCACAGCAGTGTGCTGCAACTTTTCACCATTTTAATAATAATTCATTTTACTGTTATTCCTATCAAAATGGATGAGTTCACATTTACCAACATTATACTATGTCTGCCAGACCCTTGCTCACTTGCTTAACCTATCTATGTCCCTCTGCAGACTTTCAGTGTCCTCTGCACACTTCACTCTACCACTCATCTTCGTGCCATTGGTGAACTTTGACACACTTCACTTGGTCCCCAACTCTATATCATCTATATAAATTTTAAACAATTGTGGTCCCAACACTGAACCTTAAGGCATACCACTAGCCACTGATCACCAGCCAGAAAAACACTTATTTATCCCCACTTGTTGCTTTCTGTTAGTTAACCAATCTTCTATCCATACTGATACATTACCAGTAATGCCTTGCGCCTTTTGTGTGGTACCTTGTCACATGCCTTCTGGAAATCCAAACACACCACATCCATTGGTTCCCCATCATCCACCACACTCATAATGTCCTCAAAGAATTCCAGTAAATTAGTTGAACTTTACCTGCCTTTCATGAACCCATGCTGTGTCTGCCCAATGGGACAATTTCAATCCAGATATCTTGTTAATTCTTCCTTGATTACAGATTCAAGCATTTTCTTCACTACAGATGTTAAGCGAAGGGGCTGATGGATGGCTAAACTATGGCAGGCTCAACATCCTCCCTTGTAATAAAAATTAATCAGCCCTGTTATTCAAGTGTTAAGCTAACAAAATGCATCACTTCACACTTATTTGTATGATATAATTGCATGCCTAGTCTGAAAATGTATTTATGTCCCCTTTGTATTAACTATACCTCCTCAATGTGGCAGTATCTTTAAATTGTGTTTTTAATTTCAGAGTTCATACAATGCATGTAAAATTGTGAACATCGATGATCCCAGTGTAAATTCTAGTGAAACAACATTTTCCAATTTCTGTTTCTAAATTATTTTCAATTATATAGTTGAGTTAAGATTATATTAAGCATAAGTATTAACGTCACTAGCCCAGAATCTCTGGACTTGTTCTATCCTCTTTATATGTCATTTTAATACACACAGAACCAATCTATCCATACTATTATATAATCCTTATTCAAATGTTGCATTTTCTTCATGGAATATTTTTATATCATTTTTCTTCTCTTTCAGTATCTTGAACACCCAGTAACTAGATAAGGATGTAGCTATTCAATATTTTTGCTAATTTACTGTCATTGCTTGTGAGTTTATATGTACATTCCTTAGTGGTCCAGTCCTAATCCTTTTTTTAAAGATTACTTACAGTGTGGAAACAGGTCCTTCGGCCCAACAAGTCCACACCGACACGCCGAAGAACAACCCACCCCCCTATATTTACCCCTTCACCTAACACTACAGGCAATTTAGTGTGGCCAATTCACCTAACCTGTACATCTTTGGATTGTGGGAGGAAACCGGAGCACCCGGAGGAAACCCACACAGACACAGGGAAAATGTGCAAACTCCACACAGACAGTTGCCCGAGGTGGGAATTGAACCTGGGTCTCTGGTGCTATGAGGCAGCAGTGCTAACCACTGTGCCACTGTGCCACCAATTTTTTTTTTTGTTATAAATGTCTGCCTAGAATATTTTAATAGTGATTTCATGACTCTTCATAATTAAATTCTGTTTTTCTTCTCTACTTAATGGCTTCTTTAACTTAATTCCCAATTGTTTTATGTTCTTTTTTGTCATTTTCTCCTTTAACACGCAAGTATTTAGTATATGTCTTTGTCATCAGTTTTGAGTTTCCCCTATATCTTTATTTGCCAATGCATCAAATGCTGCACCAGCTGGGGGTTGTCAGGAAAGACCTGCCTTCGTAACTTCGACCCTCACCTGAGGTCTAGTGACCCTCAGTCTATACCATCACTAGTGGTCTCTCTCTCGTGAAAGAGCAGGCCTATGGTTCTCGGGATAGCAACTTTACCTTTACCAATGACTTATTTATTCTTTTCTATTTTTTAAATTATTATTTGGTTTGTTCATGTTTTTTGGCAGAATATGTTCCATTTTTCTAACAATTACCATTTTGAATATTCTTCACTGCTATTTTTTTTCTTTATTAGAATTAGTTCAGATTTACTTTAATAAAAGCAAAATACTATGGATGTTGGAAATCTGAAACACAGAATGCTGGCAAACCTGAACAGGTCTGGCAGCATCCATAAGAACAAAAGTCCATAAGATATAGGAGCGGAAGTAAGGCCATTTGGCCCATCAAGTCCACTCCGCCATTCAATCATGGCTGATGGGCATTTCAACTCCACTTACCCGCATTCTCCCCGTAGCCCTTAATTCCTTGTGACATCAAGAATTTATCAATCTCTGCCTTGAAGACATTTAGCGCCCCGGCCTCCACTGTACTCTGTGGCAATGAATTCCACAGGCCCACCACTCTCTGGCTGAAGAAATGTCTCCGCATTTCTGTTCTGAATTGACCCCCTCGAATTTTAAGGCTGTGCCCACGGGTCCTAGTCTCCTCGCCTAACAGAAACAATTTCCACCCTCTCCAAGCCATGTATTATCTTGTAAGTTTCTATTAGATCTCCCCTTAACCTTCTAAACTCCAATGAGTACAATCCCAGGGTCCTCAGCTGTTCCTTGTATGTTAGACCTACCATTCCAGGGATCATCCATGAGAATCTCCGCTGGACACGCTCCAGTGCCAGTATATCCTTCCTGAGGTGTGGGGACCAAAACTGGACACAGTACTCCAAATGGGGCCTAACCAGAGCTTTATAAAGTCTCAGTAGCACAACGGTGCTTTTATATTCCAACCCTCTTGAGATAAATGACAACATTGCATTCGCTTTCTTAATCACGGA
>NC_057738.1:3000125-3006761 GCF_004010195.1 Chiloscyllium plagiosum | reverse complement strand
TGACTCTCTTTAATTGTTGGGATATTACTCATGTCTTCCACTGTGAAGACTGACGCAAAGTACTTATTAAGTTCTCCAGCTATTTCCTTATCTCCCATCACTAGGCTTCCAGCATCAGTTTGAAGTGGCCCAATGTCTACTTTTGCCTGTCATTTGTTTCTTATGTATTGAAAGAAACTTTTACTATCATTTCTAATATTACTGGCTAGCCTACCTTCATATTTGATCCTCTCCTTACTTATTTCTCTCTTTGTTATACTCTGTTTGATTTTGTAGTCTTCCCAATCTTCTGATTTCCCAGTGCTCTTGGCCACTTTATAGGATATCTCTTTTTCTTTGATACATTTCCTGACTTCCTTTGTCAGCCATGGCTGTCTAATCCCTCCCTGGATAATCTTTCTTTTCTTGGGGATGAACCTCTGTACAGTGTCCTCAATTATACCCACAAACTCATGCATTTTTGCTCTACTGTCTTCCCCACTAGGCTCTGCTTCTAGTCTATTTTCGTCAGTTCCTCTCTCATGCCCTCATAGTTACCTTTGTTTAACTGTAACACCATTACATCTGATTTTGCCTTCTCTCTTTCAAACTGCAGACTGAACTCTACCATATTATGATCGCTGCTTCCTAAGTGTTCCCTTACTTTAAGATCTTTTATAAAGTCTGGTTCATTACATAGCACGAGGTCCAAAATAGCCTGTTCCCTTGTTGACTCCAAAAAGCCATCCTGTAAGCATTCCAAGAATTCCCTTTCTTTGGATCCACTGCAACATTATTTACCCAGTCCACCTGCATATTGAAGTCCCCCATGATCACCGTGACCTTGCCTTTCTGACATGCCTTTTCCATTTCCGGGTACATGTTGCGCCTCTGGTTCCGACCACTGTTAGGAGGTCTGTACATAACTCCCACTATGGTTTTTTTGCCTTTGTGGTTCCTCAATTCCACCCACACAGACTCCACATCATCCGACCCTATGTCATTCAGTGCCATAGATTTAATTTAACTAACAAGGCCATCCTGCCCCCTCTGCCCACCTCCCTGTCTTTTTGATAAGTTGTAAATCCTTGGATGTTTAACTGCCAGTCCTGAACCCCCCGCAACCACGTCTCTGTGATGCCTACCACATCATAATCATTCACGATGATCTGTGCCGTTAGTTCATCTACTTTGTTACGAATGCTAACATTCTTATCATTAGAGATATTGGAAGTCATAAGATGTCCTAAGTTATCCTTCCTTTTTGTTGCATTCCTAATCTGCCTCCACGTTAAATCCGCCTGCACACATGCTATCCTCCTGCTTATCTTTCCATTTAACTCCACACTTCCTGTCGCTTTCACTTTCCCTTCCCCCCAACTCAGAAGTTTAAAGTCCTACTGACCACCCTATTTATCCTCTTCTCTAGAACATTGGTACCTGATCGATTCAGGTGGAGACCGTCCCAAAGGTACAGACCCCCCGGTTCCAAAACTGATGCCAATGCCCCATGAAATGGAATCCCTCTTTCCCACACCAATCCCTTAGCCACGTGTTTACTTCCCTAATTTTCTTATCCCTATGCCAATTGGCACGTGGCTCGGGCAGTAATTCGGAGATTATGACCCTTGAGGACCTGTGCTTCAATTTCCTTCCTCGTGCTTGATAATCCCCAAATAGGTCCTCCACCCTAGCTTTGCCTGTGTTGTTACTCCCTACGTGGACCACAACAACTGGATCCTCCCCCTCCCGCGCCAATATCCTTTCAAGCCGGTCAGAGATGACCCGAACCCTGCCACCGGGTAGGCAACACACCATGCGAGACTCCCGATCCAGCTTGCAAAGGATACTATCTGTCCCCCTAATTATAGAATCCCCTATAACCACTACTTGTCTATTAGCTCCCCCCTCTGGAATGGCCTTCTGTGCCATGGTCAGCTGGCTCATCCTGTCCACAGCCTTTTCCTCATCCGTACAGGGAGCAAGAATCTCATACCTGTTGGACAAGGTCAAGGCTGAGGGTCCTGAACTCCTGTTGGACAAGGTCAAGGGCTGAGGCTCCTGCACTCCTGAACTCAGGTTCCCCCTACCTGCCTCACTTACAGTCACACTCTGATCACTAACTGAATGTGAATTACTTAATCTCCCAGGTGTGACTGCCTCCTGAAACAAAGCATCCAGGTAACTCTCCCCCTTCCGGATGTGCCGCAGTGTTTGAAGCTCAGATTCCAGATCATCAACTCTGATCCAGATTTCTTCGAGCAACCAACACTTGCTGCAGATGTGGTCACTGCCATTCACAATGGGATCAGCCAGCTCCCACATCATACAGCTACAGCACACCATCTGCCCAGCCATCTCTGCTTAGTTAATTACTTTATTACTTTGTATAGGTTTGAGTTAAAATACTTTCTGATACCTCTCTGCTATAGTCTTTTTCTAAAAAACAATTAATAGATAAACCATAAAAAGTAAATTTGAACCATTCACCGATAAAGAAATAGAAAATCCTTACCTTAACAATCAGAGTCCTATTTTTGGTTAGGGGCGGGGGGGGGGGGCGGGAGGGTGGGAGACACAACACGTGTAGTGTCTCGGGTTCAGCCACTGCCCAGATATATTACCAGCAATCCCCTGGTCGTCGCTCCCACTCTTCCTACTTATTAACTAGGTTAGAGGAGGAGGGCGGGTGGGAGACACTACAGTAGTAGAGTCTCGGGTTTAGCTGCCTTGCTGATATATATGGTCACTGCTTTCCTTCCCGGCTGCCCCTCCGGTCCACGTCACTTCCTCCACTGCTCCCGCTCCTTCTCCGCTGCTGCTCGCACTTAAAATGGCCGTTGGTGTCGAAGGTTGAGTATTTATACTCACTGCTTACCTTCCCGGCTACCCGTCTGGTCCCCGTCACTTCCTCTGCTGCCCCCGCTCCTGCTGTGAAAGAGAAAAACACCGCTGTCCACTACCGGTAAGTAATTTTAATAAAAACTGCCTTACCTTATCTGCAGTCTTCCGAATTCGTCCTCCCTCCGCTGCTGCTCGCACAGTCTCAGAGCTGTGACTGGAAAGAAGTTCTGGGATTTACATATTAATCAATCGAAACCTGCATTCCCATTTTAAGTGATTAAAGACTTAACAGCAATCTAGTTTATTCAATACACCACATCAGTTGTATGACAGCTTGACTTTTTACTATCAATTCTGTGTCCTATGATCCTGCCCCACTAACTCCCTCATGAAGGAACAGCGCTCTGAAAGCTAGTGCCTCCAAATAAACCTGTTGGACTATAACCTGGCGCTGTGCGATTTTTAACTTTGTCCACCCCCCGTCCAACACTGGTACATCCACATCATGGTTCTTTTAACCTAGCATAGGATGATTAATTTGCATGCTGTATACATTTCATTTTATTATGGAAGAGTGTCAGTTTTAATTCAATTGAAGAAAATGTAAGTAATAACATATTTGCTGGGAGACAGGTGAGATATGTAAATGTGGATAATGAATATATGTAGCATTTTTAATGTCCCTTCATAGACATATAGAATGACACGTTACTAAATTTGGGAAATACAAACTTGGCCACCTGAATGCCTGAAACCTTACACTGTGACCCTAGATACTCATTCAGATCTTTTGCACAGATGAGTTGCAGTTTAATAAGATTATATAAATTAGCAGCAATTTAATCTCCATTGAGCTTGTCTGCCCCTACTGAATGTTCTGCTCAAACTGCCAAAGGCATAAAATTAGTGAAGGCAGACAGTTCTTTGAGCACGTACACACATATAGTATAAGGTTCAATTGTAAGCAGTTACGTGTAAGTGAGATCGTAATGCAAAAAGAAACACTGGCTCCATTAGTTCTTCATTCTGTTCATTATGTTGCACTTTATACTCCAAGAAGGCTGAGGAATCATTAGTAAAGCCTAATATTCATTCTAAAAATGAATTTGCCAACTGTTTTGATTCAGACCACTGACATTGTATAGAACTGGAATCCAAACATTTCAAACAAGCGATTTGTGTCTAAATGGCTTGAAACTTCTTTGTTTTCCGAGACAGGTGTTCTGCACATTCTTTTCCCGACAATTCTCCATTAATTGTGCTGGGTCTACAACATTCCCTGGCATCAACCACAAAAAAAACAAAGAGAAATATAGAGAATGTCCAGCTGTTGGTTTCCAGAATGATTCAAAGAACATTTGTCTCTTGCTGTTGAAACCAAACCAAAACTGAACTGATTCAAGTGAGTCTTTTTGTATTAGGAAATTAGGGCCAATCTTTGGAACAGATAAAAATTATCTTACGTCTTTCAGTGTTTTTAGGAGATGGTGGGGTGAGTGGTGAAACACAGTTCTTGGATTATTTTATCCAGCTCTCCTCAGATCAGTTACATTGTTAAATATAGATCACCTCAAGACATGTCAAACTGCCCTTATTTAGGGGTAGGGAAGGTACCAGCGAAGGCTGGCTTCTCAAAAGAATATTAAGCCTTTATATCCTGTTAACGAAGACCACAACTTTTAAAGGAAATCCAATTGAACGTAAAGTTAAAGCTATCTATTGTTCTGTAGAAAGAACAATTTTCTGTTGTTTCTGCCCTGGTGATAGTTGTATGATTTATTATATTCAAAAAAGAGTTACAATGCATGAAATCTTGTGGTTTTTCAGCCTAGGGCTGCCCTGAACCCAGAAAATGTAGTTCCATTTTCTGTTATTATCTATTTGTTAACATTTGAATTCTGTGGGATATATGGTTTCAGCATTGGTGACTACACTGGTGGAAAGATAGAAAATCAACATGTATCAGTGTTTGCAATCTGCAATCCATAATGACAAGGACATAAATCTTAAATGTAATTTTTGAAGCTCCAAGTAGCTGATAAATTATAAATGAAAACCAAATGAATCGCAGAAGCTGTAATCAGAAACAAAAATAGACAGTGCTATGAAAGCTCAACAGTCTGGCAGCATATGTGCAGAGAAATCAGAGTTAACGTTTTGGGTCGAGTGACCCGAAACATTCTGAGGAAGGGTCACTCAACCTGAAGTGTTAGCTCTGATTTCTCTTTGACAGATGCTGTCAGACCTACTGAGCCTTTTCAAATATTTCTATTATTGTTTCTGACAAATTATGGAGTTGATGCACACCAGGTCTAGTGAGAGTAGTTTATACTCTCAGTTTCTATCAACATAGCTTTGGATTTCAGTGAGAAAAATTGAGAAAACGTATTAGGAAGGATGAATTTGCTTAAAGTTGCTAGGTCACGAGGACCAGATCAGATGTGCCTGGGGCTGTTATGCCAAATCAGAGTGGTCACTGAGCATAACCTTCCAATGCTCCTGTAGATTCAGGAGTGGTACCAGATGACTCAGGAATTGCAAATACGAATCCTTTGTTTAATGAAAAGATGTAAGGGTAAGCCCAATGAGCACAGGCCCGTCAATTACAATGGTAAGAACAATTTTAGAAACAATAACAGACAAAGGAAGCACATGGTGAGGACGGTGCAGGAGAGAGAGAGAGAACCTGCACAGTTGCTGCCTTTGCTGGTTTTGAATTCATGTGTCGCTGGACATCAGAGTGCATCTGGGAAAATTAACAAACAGTGAATTTCACAACTAATCTTGGGCGAAATTCACAACACAGAATCAGATAAGTTAATTGTTGTTTTAAGTCTGTCCAAGAGAAAGGCTGTATTAGTGAGTACGGTGGGTTCTTTCTTGATTATATGTTTCTGGAGATAAGTCTCTTGATTAAACCTAAAATATAAGCCACAGCTATTAATTTAACCTGGTGCAGTATTTTGTAGAGGAATAAGATGGTGTTATTTTCTGGGTCTGTAGATTGTGAAGGAGCAAAAACGGTCTTTAGTACAGTGATATGTACTTCTTGTCAGATGTGGGAGTTTAAAGAGAGGTTAAGGGTTACTGCAGATTATATCTGCCCTAAATGCTGTTGGATGCAAATCTTATCAGATCGAGTGGATCGGTTGGAGAGACAAATAGAAGCGATGAGGAATTTGCAACAGCAACAGTATGTGATTGATGTCAGTTATAGGAAGGGGGGAAAGTCTCAGATACAGTCACATAGATAGGTTAACTCCAGGAAGGGTAATAGAGGTAGGCAACTAGGGCAGAAGTCTTTTGTGGATATACCCATTTCAAACAGGTATGCTGTTTTGGAAAATGTAGGGGGTGATGGGTTCACAGGGGAACGTAGCACGGACAGCCAAGTTTCTGGTATTGAGACTGGCTCTAATGCAATGAGGGGTACGTCGGCTTCCAAGAGATCAATTGTGTTAGGGGATTCTGTAGTCAGAGGCACAGACAGACGTTTCTGTGGCCAGCAGAGAAAAAGCAGAATGGTGTGTTGTTTTCCTGGTGCCAGGATCAAGGATGTCTCAGAGAGGGTGCAGAATGTTCTCACGGGGGAGAGGGACCAGCAAGAGGTCATTGTCCACATTGGAACCAATGACTTGGAAGGGAAGAGATTGAGATTCTGAAGGGAGATTACAGAGACTTAGGCAGAAATTTAAAAAGGAGGTCCTCAAGGGTAGTAATATCTGGATTACTCCCAGTGCTACGAGCTAGTGAGGGCAGGAATAGGAGGATAGAGCAGATGAATGTATGGCTGAGGAGTTGGTGTATGGGAAA
>NC_057738.1:2984218-2997772 GCF_004010195.1 Chiloscyllium plagiosum | reverse complement strand
TAGATGTGATCTATATGGACTTCAGTAAGGCGTTCGACAAGGTTCCCCATGGGAGACTGATTAGCAAGGTTAGATCTCATGGAATACAGGGAGAACTAGCCATTTGGATACAGAACTGGCTCAAAGGTAGAAGACAGAGGGTGGTGGTGGAAGGTTGTTTTTCAGACTGGAGGCCTGTGACCAGTGGAGTGACACAAGGATCAGTGCTGGGTCCTCTACTTTTTGTTATTTACATAAATTATTTGGGTGTGAGCATAAGAGGTACAGTTAGTAAGTTTGCAGATGACACCAAAATTGGAGGTGTAGTGGGCAGCGAAGAGGATTACCTCAGATTACAACAGGATCTGGACACCAGATGGGCCAATGGGCTGAGAAGTGGCAGATAGAGTTTAATTCAGATAAATGCAAGGTGCTACATTTTTGGGAAAGCAAATCTTAGCAAGACTTATACACTTAATGGTAAGGTCCTAGGGAGTGTGGCTGAACAAAGAGACCTTGGAGTGCAGGTTCATATCTCCTTGAAAGTGGAGTCGCAGGTAGATAGGACAGTGAAGAAGGCGTTTGGTATGCTTTCCTTTATTGGTCAGAGTATTGAGTACAAGAGTTGGAAGGTCATGTTGCGGCTGTATAGAACATTGGTTAGACCACTGTTGGAATATTGCGTGCAATTCTGCTCTCCTTCCTATCGGAAAGATGTTGTGAAACTTGAAAGGGTTCAGAAAAAATTTATAAGGATGTTGCCAAGGTTGGAGGATTTGAGCTATAGGGAGATGCTGAACAGGTTGGGGCTGTTTTCCCTGGAGCATCGGAGGCTGAGGGGTGACCTTATAGAGGTTTTCAAAATTATGAGGGGCATGGATAGGATAAACAGACAAAGTCTTTTCCCTGGGGTCAGGGAGTCCAGAACTCGAGGACATAGGCTTTGGGTGAGAGGGGAAAGATATAAAAGAGACCTAAGGAGCAACATTTTCACGCAGAGAGTGGTACGTGTATGGAATGAGCTGCCAGAGGATGTGTGGAGGCTGCTAAAATTGCAACATTTAAAAGGCATTTGGATGGGTATATGAATAGGAAGGATTTGGAGGGATATGGGCTGGGCGCTGGCAGGTGGGACTAGATTGGGTTGGGATATCTGTTTGGCACGGATGGGTTGGACCGAAGGGTCTGTTTCCATGCTGTACACCTCTATAACTCTATGACTAATAATATTGGACAAAATTAACAGTAACTTACAGTCATAGGGCCATAGGGATGTCCAGCATGGAAACAAACCCTTTTGTTCAAATTGTCCATGCCGACCAGCTACTCTATATTAACCTTGTCTCATTTGCCAGCACTTGGCCCATTAACCCTATCCAGGCCCCTCATGATTTTATAACCTTCTATACGGTCACCCCTCATTCTCCGATGCTCCTGGAAAAATAGCACCAGCCTATTCAGCTTCTCCTCAAACTCTCCAACCCTGCAACATCCTTGTAAATTTTGGATAAATTAACTAAATTAAGGAAAGCCTGCAGATTTTGTTAAGGGAAAATCAAGTTTAAGTAACTTGATAGAGTTTTTTTGATGAGGTAGGAGAGAAGGTTGATGAGAATATTGCTGTGGTGTACATTGACTTCCAATTGGCATCTTTGTACGAAATGGCACATAACAGTCTAATCAGCAAAGTTAATGCCTATGGGACACTGGCAGCATGGTTACAAAGTAGCCAGGAGATAGCAAGAAAGGAGTGGTGGTGAACATGGTTTTTTGGATGGGAGGAGGTTATACAGTGGGGTTCTCCCAGGATTGTTACCAGGAAAATTGCTTTTCTTAGCCTATGTTAATAACCTCGACTTGAGTATGCAGGGCACAATTTCAGAATTTGCAAATGGCATAACACTTCTAAGTTTAGACAGCTGTGAGGAGTGAAGTGATAGACTTCAAGATACATGAAGAGACCAGTGAGATATTGGACAACTACAGATGATATTTGATGTTTAGTAGTTTGAACTGAAGCATTTTGGTGGGAAAAGAAAGAAAATGCAACATGAAATAAATAATGCAATTTCAGACAAGCGGCAGGAGGAGAGGGATCTGGGGATATTTGTGCACAAATCATTGAACATGACAGGCAGGTTGAGAAAGTACCTAATAAGATATTTGGGATCCTAAGCTTTATAAATAGAGGTCTCTGCAGGGCTGGAATAAAGTGAGTATGGCAGGAAAGTTTTAGTTAAGTTCTGGTCATCAAGCCAGGATTCTTGTTAAATAGTGGAAACTGCCTGTTGAGATTACTACATTTTAGTAACTTTAGCAACTGCACAACTCACTCTGTATCTGCTGCCCATATCTGATGCAGAGGCAGAGGGATCTGACCCAGTGCTAAACCGCAGAATTAGAATGAGTGAAAGGCATAAATATTATATTTGGGCTCGGGACTTTGATTTTCATGGAGTTTCAAGGAGGGTTTCTTGCTACGAGGCTAAGTGCGATCTTTCACTCTGATTAGAATGGCAGAGTTAGAATGAGTGTGAGGTCGCAGACAGCAGATGATGGCATTTACCTTCACAGAGCACAAACGCTTATTGATCTTCTCTCAACGTTGTTGCATGTTTGTTTTATGATGGACACAGCACTGACAGATCAGACTGGCAGTGTCAGCTGCAATGGTTTATTTTTTGGTCAATGGGGAAAAAGGATGGTCCTCCTCTTTGCTGTACGGCCAACAGAATCTCCAACCCCTGTCTGTGAAGTCAGATGCCAACTTCCCTTTCTCGGTTATTTCTTTAAATACTTGGTGGAGCAACACACTTGCAAAGGGCAGTTCCTGGCATGCAGGCTTTTGAAATGATGCATGATTGGGGGTGAAATATGGTACCTGTAGGGTGGCTACCAGATTCAATTGTCATCGGAGAGCACTTTGTCTCTGCAGACAGCAAGATTGTATGAGAAGGGCACCATGGAGCTCGAAAGCATCACTGACGAGGTGATTAGCAGACAATTGCGTGAGACAGGTTGCTAGCCCTCACAGAATAAAACCCTGCTTGAAATGCCCCACGTTCTGAGGAAGGGGCACTGGACCTGAACTGTTAACTCTGATCTCTCTCCACAGACGCTGCCTGACTTGCTGAGTCTATCCAGCAATCTCTGTTTCTGTTTGTGTTTGAAATGCCCCAGCATTAATACTTAGTCAAAATCAGGGAAAATTCAATCCACTGAGTCCAACTCCGGATACCACATTTTAAGAAGGATGTGAGGCTTTAAAGAGGGTGTAGCAAAGATTGATAATAATGATTCCAGTGTTGTGAGACCACAGTTATGTGGATAGCTTGAAGAAGCTGTTTGCTGCAGAGAGGAGGAAGGTTGAGAGAAAATTTAACAGAGGCGATCAAAATCATCACGGATTTGGACAAGTTACATCAGGACAAACTGTTCCTATTAGCTGAAAGATCGAGAACAAGAGGACACATATTTAAAGTGAATGGCAAAAGAACCAGAAAAATGCCAGCGTGAGTTATGGGAATGGGTAGGATCTAGAATGCACAGCCTGAGAGTGTTGTAGAGGCTGAATCAGTCTTGGCTTTCAAAAGGGAATTGCATAATTACCTGAAACCGACATGTTAGTCCAAATGACCTCCTTTTGTGCTGTACCAATTCTTTGATCTGATGATTCATTCAGTTCAAACTTTCTATTTCAAGCTATTTGCTCATCTGGCAGGCAAAGGCAGTTGACTCAGTGGAGTATATGAAATATAAACTCAGAAAAGCTGCTGTACTAATGCAGGGAAGACAGAAAGAGAATCTATCAACAGCCAACATAACCACAAGAACTGCCTGGTGTGGCTAGGAAAAGCAGGCGAGAAAATCAGAAAACTGATTTCCCAAAAAGACCACACTCTCTTTATGTAGAAAGATGGACTACTTCCAGGCAGTGTGCCACAGCAAAAAAAACCTGCATTAAATATAAATAAAGGGAAGCCTTTTGAAAGGTGGCAACATCAATGAATATCGAAATGTCTTTCCTTGGAATGAAACAATATTCCAACAAAAGGAAACAGGCTACACTTTAAGTTAAACACAGGTGCAGTGGCTTTGGATATTAATGGTGAACAGTGTTTGGAATGGTACTTGTGGAGCAGTGGTACAATCCCTGCCTCTGACCCAGAAACTCTGAATTCAAGTCCCACTTGCTCCAGAGGTGTGTAATAATATCTATGAACAGGTTGATTAGAAAAACAATACCAGTGGTTGGGACGGTGATTGTAGCGTCCATATCACCGGGCTACGAGGCAATCATTCAAGTCCCAGCTGCTCCAGAGACTATAATAACATCTCTGAATAGATCAATAAGAACAGACCTTAAGAACAGAATGAACAAACGCAACTTTTAGTCACCATGCTAAAAAGTTATAGGAGGGATCAAACTCAAGATAACTGAAGATAATATTTCAATATCAAGAGGAGCAAATGTCAGAAACATTGTGTGTGATTAAGAACCAGGTTTGCTCAGTTTAGAGCAAGGTCTCGTTTGGTTGTAAGAAAGCATGTGTAACTCCTTCATTCAAAAAGGCAGTGAGACGAAAGCAGGAAACCACCAACCAGATGCTGTGATGTCTTTTTCTAGGGAAAATATTAGAAACTACTACCAAAGATGTTATTGCAGGATACTTAGAAAAGTTCAAAGTAATCAAGTAGTGTTAATACAGTTTTGTGAAAGTAAAGTCACTTTTAATCAAATTATTGGAGTTCTTTGTAGATGCATTGAAAAAGGGGAACTGTTGGCTGTGCATAGATAATAGAAAATTAGAGTCATTCAGCCCTCTTGAATCTCCTCTGCCATTCACTCAGTACCCGAAGAATTATATCAAACTTCTTCTTAAAAACATTCAATGTTTTGGCCTCAATCACTTCCTGTGGCAGTGAATTCCACAGGCTCACACTCTCTGAGTGAAGAAATTTCTCTTCATTTCAGACCTAAATTCTTTACCATGCATCCTTAAACTGACTCTTGGTTCTGGACTCCCCGGCCATCAGGAACAGTCTTCCTGCATTTCCTTTGTCTAGTCCTATTAGAATTTTATACATGTCTATGAAGTCCTCACTCATTCTTCTAAATTCCTATGAATATAGTCCTAACGCATCCAGTCTCTCTTCATATGTCAGTCTTGCCATCAGAAGAATTGATCTGGCAAATTTTCATTGCACTCCCGCCAAAGCCAGAACATGGTTCCTCAGTTAAAGAGGCTAAAACTATACACAATACTTCAGATGCGGTCTTATCAAGGCCCTGTACAGTTGCCGTAAGTCATCCCTATTCCTGTACTTGAATCCTCTTGCCGTGAAGATCAATATATCATTTACCTTCTTCACTGCCTGCTGCACTTGCACATATATTTTGAACAACTACAGTACAAAGTCACCCAGGTCTTGTTGAACCTCCCCTTTCCCAATCAATTGTCTTTCAGGGAAAAGGCTTCCTTCCTGTTTTAGCTGCCAAAGTGGTAGCTACCATGCATTTGCTCTCTCAACTTGTCCAAATCAAACTGAAACATTTCTGCATCCTCCTCACAGTTCAGAGTATTGCATTTAGTTTCCTCATCTAAATCATTAATAAGTATTGTGAATAGCTGGAGTCCTAGCATAGATCCTTGTAGTACCCGACTAGTCATTGCCTGCCACTTGTTTACTGATGAAGGAAAGGTTGATTCTCCTGCTCCTTGAATGCTGCCTGACCTGCCGTGTTTTTCCAGCACCGCACTCTCGACTCTGATCTCCAGCATCTACAGTCCTCACTTTCTCCTACTTGTTTATTCCTACTCTGTTTCCTGTCTGCTTATCAGTACTCTATCCATGACAGTGCATTACTCTGAATCCCATATGTTTTAATTTTATTTTCTAATCTCTTCTGTGAAATTTATTGAAAGCTATCTGAAAGTCCAAGTAAACCACATCCACTGGATTCCCTCTTATCTAATTACATCCCGAAAATTTTCGGTATATTTGTTAAATTCAATTTTGTTTCCATAAATCCATGCTAAGTTTGTCTGATCCTCTCACTGTTTTCCAAATGCTGTGCTATTACATCGAGGGCTGAAGGGCCTGTACTGTGCTGTAATGTTCTATATTCTAGTTATACAGCATGGAAACAGACCCTTCAATCCAACTTGTCGGCACCAACCAGATATCCTAAACTGATTTAGATTAGATTAGATTAGATTAGATTACAGTGTGGAAACAGGCCCTTCGGCCCAACAAGTCCACACCGACCCGCCGAAGCGAAACCCACCCATACCCCTACATTTACCCCTTACCTAACACTACGGGCAATTTAGTATGGCCAATTCACCTAACCTGCACATCTTTGGACTGTGGGAGGAAACCGGAGCACCCGGAGGAAACCCACGCAGACACGGGGAGAACGTGCAAACTCCACACAGTCGGTCGCCTGAGTCGGGAATTGAACCCGGATCTCTGGCGCTGCGAGGCAGCAGTGCTAACCACTGTGCCACCGTGCCGCCCACTAAGTTCCATTTGCCAGCATTTGACCCATATCCTATGAACCATTCCTTTTCATGTACCCACCCAGATGCTTTTTAAATGTTGCCATTGCACCAGCCTCCACCACTTCCTCTGGCAGCTCATTCTACACAGGCTCCACTCTCTGCTTGAAAACGTTTCCTCTCAGGTCCCTTTTAAATCTTTCCCTCCCACCTTAAATCTACGTCCTTTAGTTTTAGAATCCCCTACCCTGGGAAAAAGACCTTGGTTATTCACGCTATCCATGCCCCTCATGACTTTGTAAAGCTCTATAAAGTTACCCCTCAGCCTCTGATACTCCATGGGAAAAGACTCCAGCCTATTTGGCCTTTCCCTACAGCAGAGACTGGCAGCTGCCTTTTCAAAAACAACAGTTTGAAGAGTAAAGATGAAGAGGAATAGGTTTTGAGAGTGGTGGGAATTTTGTATGCACTGATGGTGAAAGCAGTAAAGGTGAGAAACCTCACAACCTTTAAAAAAGTACATGATGAGGGCATGAAATGTCATAATATCCCAATGTTGGGAGGTGGGATTAGTGGAGATCAAGTCTGCGCAGCCTCAATGGGCTGAAGTATCTCTTCTGTGACTAACAACTAGCCAAGTTGACAACTGAAATTCTGTGGATAATCCTGGATCTTAGATTATAACAACACTTTAAATATTGCGCCCCACAGAAGATTATGCCACCAAAAAGGGAAGATTCAGGAGACATTCAAGGTAATTTTACTTTAAGAGGATATGCAATGTTGAACAGCTTAATAAAGAAAACAGAGACACCAGAGGTTCCGATACCTCTGAGATAGTCTTTCAATTTTACTTTGGCAGAAAGAGACAACTGCTATATACACGGCAGGTTTCTCTAATCAATGTTTCTAGACTTCTGCTGCTAAATGAAATTTTAACCCATTAGTTCATTGCATCAGGTCAATGTCTTGCATTGGTATCTGTTGGGGCATAATATCAGTAATTAAATCTTAGAAGGGAGTCCGACATCACCCATTTACGAAGAGCATTGTTGAAACTATGGTGAGATACAGAAGGTCACCATGTCATAAAGAAGATGGATCACATTCCTAAAGTTACAATGCAATGAAATCTAAGTTTGCTTGGAAAAGTCTTTTATACTTATAACTTGAAGATCATAGCTTTAAAAAAAAATCATATCAACAAAGCCACATTTTATAATGGTGAACTCATCTCTCCCACCCAGTCTCCAGTAATCTTTTCCCTCAAGGTGATAGCCCTTCAGACAGTTTGATTAATGCAAAATGCATGTAGCAGACTGCGACCATCTTGTGCTGTCACCTCTCAAGGAAGGAACTGGGGTCCAACAAGCAGTCAGTGAATATGGAGTAATTAGATCAGTCTGTTATTGATTGAATGTTGTGGCAGGTCAAGCTGCTTACTCTGGCTCCTAATTTATGTTTGTGTGTATACAAGCCAACTTGCAGCTGGTTTGGAAAGTAGGAAAGTTGGAAAACTGTGAAGATCATCCCTAAAACTTCAGAGCTGAACTTCCACAGCTGTTTGCAGGACCAGGAAAGGTGATGAAGTCAGTGTGTCTCAAAAGACTTCTTATTCATGTTGCCAAAGTTAAAGAAATAAATTGCTGAAGCAAGGAATTATTTCACTTGTGACAGAACAAAGGTGTTTGTGCTCAAGGATTGACCTGGTGCCAAAAGTGATCATTATAAATTTACATAGATCGTACATAGCTGAACAAAACATTTGAATGCACAGTTCATCCAATGCCATAATGGACAAGAAATGGGCTATCTGGGAAAGAATTCAATCTTCACAGAGTTAGCAGTGTGGTTTTTGACAACTACTGCTCGTTGAAGAATCTAAACTGCTCACAACCTTCATAATTCCATTTGATACTTTTACATCAACAGATTGCCCTTTGGTAATCATAGAGGACTGCATAGCAGTCCATATGTTCCCCAACCAGAAACCTTGGGATGGACTTGGAAATCCACAGCCTACTGAAGACAAGGCATTCAAGTCAGATGATCCAGACTGTACGGAGAATCCAGATATGATCGCCGCAAAGCCATTAAAGATGCCAAAAGGCAATACAGGACCAAGTTAGGGATATAAAGTTACACAGAACAAGATAGTGGACAAAAACACATCCAACCCTGATTTGCTCAATGCTTCCTATGCTTGGTTTGAGCAGAATGCCAGTGGCTCTGACAGCTCTGGATGCACCTGTGACCTTTGTCACTGCTGCAGGTATTAGATGTGTCTTCCTGAGAGTAAACCCGAGGAAAGTAACTCTCCCAGACAGAGGCCCCGCTGTGCACTTAGACCCTGTACAGACCAGTTGGCAAATGTATTTGCTGACATCTTCAACCTCTCCTTGTTACAATTTGAAGTCCCCACCTGCTTGAAGAAGGCCACCATCACCCTGATACCAAAGAAATCACATGCAGCATGCCTCAATGACTACTGCCCACTGGCTCTGATCTCCATAACCATGAAGTGCTTTGAGAGGTTGGTCATGGCCCACATCAACTCTATCCTCCCAGATTGGCTTGATTCCCTGCAATTGCTATCTGCAAAACAGGTCCACAGCTGACAGCATTTCCATAGGTCTATACTCATCCCTGGAATATCTGTATAACTAGGACACCCACGTCATGCTCCTACTCATCGATTACAGCTCTGTCTTCAACACCATAATCCCAGCCAGACTAATCTCAAAACTCCAACATCTAGGTCTCAGCTTCACCCTCTGCAACTGGATCCTCAGCTTGCTGACCCACAGATTGCAATCAGTGATAAATAGACTACAGCACCTCTTCCATGATAATCCTCAACACTGCCGCCCCACAAGGATGCATACTCAGCCCTCTACTGTACTTCCTGTACATTCACGACTGTGTAGCCAAATTCTGTAAGAGCTGTCGGTTGGATGTCAACAATGATGAGTCAGAATACAGGAAGGAGACGAGGACTTGGTGTTATGGTGCAATGATAACAATCTCTCTCTCAATGTCGACAAAACAAAAAAACTGATCACTGACTTCAGGAAGAAAGGAGCACAAGTCCCTATCTACATCAATGAAGCTGATGTGAAGAGGGTTGAGAGTTCCTAGGAGTGATGATAACTGACAAATTGCTCTGGACCTCCCACATAGATATGATGGTCAAGAAGGTATAACAAACACCTTTCCTTCCTCAGGTGGCTTAAGAAATTTGGGATATCCATAAGAACCCTCACCAATTTCTATGTATACACCATAGAAAGCATTCTATCTGGGTGCATAACAGCCTGGTACAGCAACTGTTCTGCTCAAGACCTTACAAAAGTTATACGCACAGCCTAGACTATCACCAGAAGCCAAGCTCCCATCCATCGACCCCATTAACACATCTCATTGGCATGGAAAGACTGCCAACATCATCAAAGACCCCTCCCATCCCAGTTATAATCTCTTCTAAACTCTTCTGTCAGGCAGAAGTTACAGAAGCTTGTACAGACGTACCAATAGGTTCAAGAACAGCTTCTTTCCTGCTGTTATTAGACTGCTGAATGGACCTCTCTAATTTCAAATCTAGTGTTGATCTTGCTTTGTGCACATCCTGTGCAGCCATAACTTTGCATGCCTGACAGATCATAGGGGGCGATGTGAGCTGCCTGTACTGCTTGCAAACAGAACTTTTCACTGTACTTAGGTACATGTGACAACAATAAATCAAATCAAATCACTTTTCCTGAGGACACGTCAAATATCAGTCACTGGATGGAGTCACATGTCACTCGGATGTCCTGATTTATGAATCCACTCAAGACAGAATATGATACTTGAATGTGAACTGTGCTTCAACTCCATCAGCAAGCAGGATTTACATTCAACAACAAATGCAAGTTCTTACAGCAAATCACTAAATTCCTTGACACATCCCCATGTTTGAGTTGATCTGCAAAACACAAGAATAATCAAGGAGTGTCCAGCTCTTCAGAATGTGACCGAGCTCAAAGTGCATATTCCATAAACCAATTCAGAAACAGACTGCCTGAACCAATTGTTATCAAGGAGTCACCACATCAGCAGTTATGATGGGAATGTACATGGTGATGAGAAAAGCACACAGAGACCTTTTGACAAAAACCAAAGATGTTGCTTCCTGATATCTCACCTCAGTGACCCACTGCTACCCTTTATCATTGCTGAAGATATATCCTCTACAGGAATGGGAGCTATACTCATTCAATACAGCTGGATGAAAAGCATAGACCAGTTTATAATTCAGTGCATTCTGTCCACTGACATAGAGAGACTAAACTAACTGCTATATATAATCCATAGATGATGTTCTTGGTCTAACAATTTAACATAAGATAGACCACAAACCCTTAACGACACAATCAAATTTTAAGAAGTCAGCACAATTACTTATGCAAATACATTGAATCAAACTAAGGATTTTAATTCTATTTGTCCGTGGAATGAAGACATTGCTGACTAGGCCAACATAACTGCCTTGGAGAAGGTGGTGAGCTGTTTTTCGAACCTTATAGTTCTTGGGGTGTGGACACACCCATTGTGCTGTTAGGAAAGCAGTTCCAGTTCACAGGTGTCAGGTAACAGTGAAGAAACTGTGATATTATTTGAAGTCACAATGGTGTGTGATTTAGAGGGAAACTTGCAAGTGGTGTTGTTCCCATGCATCTGTCCCAAGTTCAATGTGAATAAGTGAGTGAGCAGCCTCTTATTATCGTTTCTACCTTATCCAAAGCAAGATATGGTGAGTCAGATTATATGTGCACTGGATGCCATACAGAAGCATCCCGGAGGAAGCAGTCATCTCCCAATCTAACCGTCCACAGATGTCATATACATCCTTCAATCCAGGGGACATCTTAACTGATGACTCTGAGTTATCTCCTGATGTCACAACCATTCTAGATGGAAATTTGATGTGAACCCAACGCCTCCACCACCTCCCACAAGGGGGTTTGAGGGACCACTCCGAGGAAACAAGTCCCTGATCCTCTTGAAAGAAGATGACCTGATTCAGTAGACTTGTGAAGCTGCTATCCATATAAGAAGAATAGAGGCAAGAAGAGGGTGGCACAGTGGCTTAGTCATTAGCATTGCTGCCTCACACCACCCAGGGACCCAGGTACGATTCCAGCCTTGGGTGTCTGTCTGTGTGGAGTTTGCACATTCTCCCTGTGTCTGCATGGGTTTCCTCCCACAGTCCAAAGATGTGCAGGTTAGCCAAGCCAAATTGACCATAGTGTCAGGGATGTGTAGGTTACGTGCATTAGTCATGGGTAAATATAGGGTAGGGGGATTGGGTGTGGGTGGTTTACTCTTCAGAGGGTCAGTGTGAACTTGTTGGGCCGAAGAGCCTGTTTCCACACTGTTGAGATTCTATTCTATCTAAGTAAATAAACTGAGATTAAACATGGCAATACGGCAGAGGTAAGAGTTCTAGCTTGTTTGTTCTTCACGATACAGAAATCAGTGACTGTAGTGTAAAGTTTTACATTGGCTATGAGATTGTTAATGGGTTAATTCTATTCATTTAATATACCAGACACATATTGTGTACAACATCACAGACAGTGATGTAACATTAAAAGATTTAGTTTCTTGGACAGCCTCTGGATGAACAGTATGAGACGTTAAAATAAAACTTTCTGTTTCACATATGTCTGCAGACTCATTATATATTAAATACACAAATATTGTGCAAAACAAAAGATGGTTGTAAAGGTGCAGGCAAGACATCTTGACAAAGTCAGGGAGATTCCATTGTCTGCCTTATTGAGACTCTTGGGGAATATTGGAGTTTATAATTTTTGAGAAGATTTGTAGCTCAGGTTGTGGATCAGGTTGTAAGTTTGCTCACTGAGCTGGTGGGTTTGTTCTCAGATGTTTCGTCACCATGCTGGGTAACATCATCAGTGAGCCTCCGATGAAGGGCTGGTGTTCTCTCCTGCTTTCTATTTATGTGTCTGTTGTGGTGGGTGATATCATTTCCAGTTCTTTTTCTCAGAGATTGGTAAATCAGGTCCAAATCTTTGTGTTTATTGCTGGAGTTCCGATTTGAATTTTAGCCTGCTCAAGGATGAATGTGTTGTCCCAGTCAAAGTGGTGTCCCTCTTTGTCTGTGTGTAAGGATATTAGTGAGAGTATGTCAGGTCTTCTGGTGGTCAGTTGGTATTCACGTATCCTGGTGGCTGGTTTTCTGCCCGTTTGTCTGAGGTAGTGTTTGTTACAGTCCTTGCAGGGTATTTTGTAAATGACATTCATTTTGCTGGTTGCTGATATAAGGTCCTTTAGGTTCAGTGTGTTGGTAGGTTTATGGCCAACAATGATGCCAAGAGGTCAGAGTAGTCTGTTAGTCATCTCCAAGATGTCTTTGATGTATGGTAGTGGGGACATGTTGTGTCTTCTTGTTTGGATTAGATTACTTACAGTGTGGAAACAGGCCCTTCGGCCCAATAAGTCCACACCGACCCGCCGAAGCGCAACCCACCCAGACCCATTCCCCTACATTTACCCCTTTACCTAACACTACGAGCAATTTAGCATAGCCAATTCACCTAACCTGCACATTTTTTTTTGGATTGTGGGAGGAAACCAACGCAGACACAGGGAGAATGTGCAAACTCCACACAGAGAGTCGCCTGAGGCGGGAATTGAACCCGGGTCTCTGCCACTGTGAGGCAACAGTGCTAACCACTGTGCCACCGTGCCACTGTTTAAGAATTGGAGGACTGTGTTTATCAGGTACCCGTTGTTCTTGAATACACTGTATAGGTATTTATTTTAGATTCCCTACAGTGTGGAAACAGGCCCTTCAGCCCAACAAGTCCACACCGACCCTCCGAAGAGTAACCAACCCAGACACATTTCCCTCTGACTAATGCACCTAACACTACAGGCAATTTAGCATGGCCAATTCACCTGGCCTGCACATTTTTGGACTGTGGGAGGAAACTGGAGCACCCGAAGGAAACCCACGCAGATACGGGGAAAATGTGCAAACTCCACACAGACAGTCACCCGACGC
>NC_057738.1:2976831-2983708 GCF_004010195.1 Chiloscyllium plagiosum | reverse complement strand
GGATGGGGGGCGGCGGACGGGTTCGTCGGACGGGGTTGTGGGTGTTGGGATGATTGCTTCTGTATTAAGTATCTGGTTGGTTTCCTGTAGACACTGGTCTGCAGTTCCCCATTAACTGTTTGTTCCCATGACATCTAGGAAGGGGTGTCTATTGTTGTTCTCTTGCTCTTTTGTGAAATTTTGCCAGTAAGGATGTAGTTGATAATGTTGTAAGCTTCCTCTAATTTGTTCCGTTTTGTGAAGACAAAGGTGTCATCCACGTCGCGGACCCAAAGTTTGGGTTGGTTCATGGGAAGAGCTGTTCGTTCGAGTCTCTGCATTACTGCTTCTGCTAAGCATCCTGGTATTGGTGATCCCATGGGTGTTCCGTCGATTTGTTTGTTGGTCTTTCATTGAAGGTGGAGTGGGTAGTGAAGTCTGCTAGGTTGAAGATGCTGATGGAGTGGGTACCACCTCCCCCTGGTGTTTCTGTCCTCGGTTCGTCTCGTCGTGCACTGAGTGTTTCTTTGGCTAGGTTAATGTTAATTGATGTGAATAGGGCTGTCACGTCAAAGGAGACCATTATTTCATCCTCTTCTATCTTGGTGTCTTTGCTGTTCAGGAATTCTTTGGTGGAGTGGATGGAGTGGCACGAGTCTTCTACTAGGTATTTCCGTTTATGGTGGAGTTCCTTTGCTAGTCTGTATGTCGGTGTGCCAGGGAATGAGACTATGGGTCTGAGGAGAGCCCCTGGTTTGTGTACCTTAGGTAATCCATAGAAGCGGGGTGTGTTGGATCCATCAGGTTTCATTCTTTGGAGATCTGTCTTGTTAATTTTGCCTGATTTATGGAGTTTCTTCAGTGTCACTGTGATACAGTTTTCTAGCTGCTCAGTCGGGTCCATCACCACCTGTTGGTAGGTGTCAGTATCTGCGAGCAGTGAGTTCACCTTTTCAATGTACTGTGTTCTGTTTAGGATAATGGTCATGCGCCCTTTGTCTGCAGTAGGATTATAATGTTTCTGCCTTTTCTGTGTCCTTCCAGTGTTTTCCTTTCCTGTATGTTGAGGGTGTTCCCTTCCTTCTTCCTGCTTAGTGCTGGTGAAACCATCTGTCTGATGGTGTGCTGGATTTCTTCCATGAGTCCGTTGTCTTTCAGGGTAGATTCCAATGCTGTTCGGAAGTCCTTTTTGTCTACATCTCTGCAGTTGTAGCTCATTCCTCTTACTAGGACAAGAACAACAGGTACCTGATAAACACAATCCACCAATTCTTAAACAACAAACACAAACAAGAAGACACAAGACGCCCAGCGACTCTAGCCACACGACCATACATCAAAGACATCTTGGAGATGACTACCAGACTACTCCGACCCCTTGGCATCATGGGTGCCCACAAACTCACCAACACATTGAAAAAGCTACTGATGAACCTAAAGGACCTTATACCAACAACCAGCAAAATTAATGTCATTTACAAAATACCCTACAAGGACTGCAATAACGCTACATCAGACAAACAGACAGGAAACTAGCCACCAGAATACACAAGCACCAAAAGACATGACCAACTATCACTAGTATCCTTACACACAGATGAAGAAGGACACCCAATTGACTGGGACAACACATCCATCCTGGGATAGGCTAAACAGAGACACGCATGGGAATTCCTAGAGGCCTGGCATTCAAACCGGAACTCCATCAATAAACACATTGGTTTGGATCCCAAATACCAAACGCTGAAAAAAAATGATATGGCCGACCTTAACAGACCAAGACACATAAACAGAAAGTGGGGCAGAACACTACCTCCTCAACCAAGGCTTACTGATGATGTTGCAGAAAATGTGTTGCTAGAAAAGCGCAGCAGGTCAGGCAGCATCCAAGGAGCAGGAGAATCGATGTTTCGGGCATGAGCCCTTCTTCAGGAATGAGGAAAGTGTGCACTGATGATGTTACCTAGCGTGGTGATGAACTGTCTGAGAACAAACCCACCAGCTCAGTGAGCAAACATAGAATTTGAATATTGGAGTAAATGGATTGTTAGAATCTCTTCATTTATTTTTCTGATGTATAAAAATGCATAATACTTAGTGAAAGTAAATATTTTAAGATTTGCAAAAGTTGAGGATAGGTTGTATTCACTCAGCTTAAAGTTAGAGGAAGATTTAATATATATGGTTTTAATGATTAAGGGAATCGTGAGGGTAGATACACAAACACTATTCCTCTCTTCACAGGATGAGAGTGTCATTGGCTGGGACAGCACTTATTGCCCAGATGCCAGTTAAGCATCAATCACATTGGTGTCAGTCTGGAGTGGCATGTAGGTCAGACCAGCCAAGGGTAGCAGTTTCTTTCTCAGTAGTGAACCAGATGAGTTTGTCTGACAATCGGCAATGGTTTCATGATCATCATTAAATTATTAATTCCAGAGAAGCAAATATTTATTGAATTCAAACTTCACCATCTGCCACAGCAGGATTTGAACCCGGTCCCTGGATATTTTGGGGCCTCTGGATTAATAGATCCAGTGATAATACCACTAAGCCATCACACCCCTAGTTTAACCTGCTAGATGTTAAATCAGTAAGTTTTCTTTTTTGCTTACAATGGGTTGTGGAAATTTGGATCTTATCCTATCACCTGTATAGTTTGTGCGTCATTGGTGAAAGTAAAATGGTCATAACTTGGTTCAATAGATTGTTGTTAGAGTCATAGAGATGTACAGCAGGGATACAGACCCTTCGGTCCAACCCGTCCATGCCGACCAGATATCCCTACCCAATCTAATCCCACATGCCAGCACCCAACCCATATCCCTCCAAACCCTTCCTTTTAGGAGAAGCTGAATAGGCTGGTGCTATTTTTCCAGGAGCATCGGAGAATGAGGGGTGACCGTATAGATGTTTATAAAATCATGAGGGGCATGGATAGGTTTAAAGGGCCAAGTGCTGGCAAATGAGACTAGGTTAATATAGAGTAGCTGGTCGGCATGGACAATTTGAACAGAAGGGTTTGTTTCCATGCTGGACATCTCTATGGCTCTATGACTGTAAGTTACTGTTAATTTTGTCCACTATTATTAGTCATAGAGTCATAGAGATGTAGAGCATGGAAACAGACCCTTCAGTCCAACCTGTCCATGCCGACCAGATATCCCAACCCAATCTAGTCCCACCTGCCAGCGCCCAGCCCATATCCCTCCAAACCCTTCCTATTCATATACCCATTCAAATGCCTCTTAAATGTTGCAATTGTACCAGCCTCCACCACATCCTCTGGCAGCTCATTCTATACAAGTACCACCCTCTGCGTGAAAAAGTTTCCCCTTAGGTTCTTTTATATCTTTCCCCTTTCACTCTAAACCTATGCCTTCTAGTTCTGGACTCCCGAACCCCAGGGAAAAGACTTTGCCTACTTACCATATCCATGCCCCTCATAATTTTGTAAACCTCTATAAGGTCACCCCTCAGCCTCCGACGCTCCAGGGAAAACAGCCTTAGCCTGTTCAGCCTCTCCCTAGAGCTCAAATCCTCCAATCCTGGCAACATCCTTGTAAATCTTTTCTGAACCCTTTCAAGTTTCACAACATCTTTTCGATAGGAAGGAGATGAAAACTGCACGCAATATTCCAACAGTGGCCTAACCAATGTCCTGTACTGCTCAAACATGACCTTCCAACTCCTGTAATAGGTAATCTGGTTATGGAGCAATGGCAAGTAAATGGAATATGAGGTACAGGTCAGTCATTATCAGATATAATGCCATAAGATACACAAAGAGTTGAATGGTCTTCTCCTATTCCAACATTCTTCAGCGTTTCACAGTTTCTGGGACTCACCTAACAGCTTACTATCCTTTCCAACTCTATAATTTGCAAGGCGCAATGGTGCATTTTACACTTAATAATTAAGAGGCATGTTGTTATTCAAAAAAAAGTTAAAAATCACATAACACCAGGTAATGGTCCAACAGGTTTATTCAGAATTACTAGCTTTCAGAGCACTGCTCCTTCATTAGGTAGCTAGTGGGGTAGGAACATAAGATATGGAATTTATAGCAAAAGATCACAATTAAAATGACATATTGAACAAACCTAAATTGCCATGATGTGTTTCTGCTATGAGAATGGGTTGCAAGTTTCTGTTCATTCCTGAAGAAGGGCTTATGCCCGAAACGTCGATTCTCCTGTTCCCTGGATGCTGCCTGACCTGCTGCGCTTTTCCAGCAACACATTTCCAGCTCTGTTCATTAATACGTAAGTCCCAGGACTTCTTTTACATCACATTCTCGAGATAACTTAAGGTTTTATAAAAAAAAGGTGACATCTCAGCTCAGACAATGTATTAAAAGTGTGAGATTAGAGTCTGTCTGTATTCACATCTTGAGTCAGACTGGTTTTATTTCTGAAGTAGGAATGTATAAAGTGTTATATGGATTGATTAGTTGCATTGACTGCCTGTAGGTTGTGTGCTTTTTGAGCAAAAATAGAATGTACCTGCAAATACAATTCTGCAAATGCAAATTCACCCCATACGTGTGTGTGTGTGTGCACGCGCGTGAGGAGGGTGGGGGGGGGGGGGAGGAGAGAGAGTGCATGTGAGTGTGTACCTGTGAGTGTGAGTGCACGTGAGAGAATGTGTTTGAGTGTGTGTGTATTTGGTACAGCGTGTGTGTGAGTGTGATGGAGTATAAGCCTGTGAGAGAGTGTGTGTGTGTGGTGTAGTGGGGTCACTTGTAGTGTCACACAAACCCAAGGTCCTAGTTGAGGCTATCCTCATGGGTACCGAACTTGGTTATCAGCCTCTGCTCGACCACACTACATATTCCAAAGATCCGAGGCCAAATGTCTCTGACCCCTGAAGTGTTCCCTGACTGGGAGGGAACACTTTTCTTCCTCTGGCCCCATGGCGAGGAGTCACTGAAACCGATACACAGTGATATCAACAAGTTTCATCCCACCATCAGACTTACTACTCTTTAGTAACTGTCTCATTCTTGGATACACACATCTCCATCAAGGATGGGCACCTCAGAACCTCACTCTACCGCAAACCCACAAATAACCTCACGACGCTATACTTCTCTAGCTTCCACCTGAAACATATTGAAGCAGCCATCTCCTATGAACAAACCCTATGCATGCACAGGATCAGATGAGGAGGAACGCGACGGACATCTGAAAGTGCTGAAGGATGTCCTCATAAGAACAGCGTACAATGCTCAACTCATCAATCGCCAGTTCCGACATGCAAAGCGAGAAACCGTAATGACCTCTTCTGGAGGCAGACATTGGTTGCAACTGATAGGGTACCCTTCATTGTCCAGTACTTCCCGGGAGAGGAGAAACTATGCATGTTCTTCACAGCCTGCAACACATTATCAATGAGGATGAGCACCTTGCCAAGATTTTCCATATGCCTTCACTTCTAGCCTTTAAACAACCACCAAATCTTAAATATATCATTGTTCGCAGCAAACGGCCCAGCCTTCAGGACAACATCGACCACAACACTATACAACCCGATCATGGCAACCACTGCAAGACATGCCGGAGTGTCAACACGGATACCACCATTACCCTTGCAGACATCACCCACCGTGAATGGGGCAAGTATTCATGTGACTCGGCCAACATTGTCTATCTCATAAGCTGTAGGCAAGGAAGCCCTGAGGCATGGTACAGTGGCGAGACCGAGCAGAGGCTACGACAATGGATGAATGGACACCGCACAACAATGAGGGCTGCAGATTCTGGAGATCAGAGTCAAGATGAGAGTGATGGGGGAAAAGGAATTCCTGATGAAGGGCTTTTGCCCGAAACATTGATTTTCCTGCTCCTCGGATGTTCCCTGACCTGCTGTGTTTTTCCAGCACCACTCTAATCTTGACTCACCGCACAACAATCACCAGGCAGCGGTGTTCCCTCCCAGTCAAGGAACACTTCAGTGGTCAGGGATATTCAGCCTTGGATCGTCTGGTGACCATCCTCCAAGGTGGACTTCGGAATATGCAACAATGCAGAGTGGCCAGGTAGAGGTTGAGAGCCGAGTTCAGTAACTATGAGGATGGCCTCAACTGGGACCTTGGGTTCATGTCACACTACAGGTGACCCCACTACACTATATACTCTCTCACACACACACACACACACAAGCTCATATACACACATACACACACTTACATATGCACAGTCACGCAAACCTTCTCTCATATACATGCACTCTCTCAGAGGAGAAAGTGAGGTCTGCAGATGCTGGAGATCAGAGATGGAAATGTGTTGCTGGAAAAACGCAGCAGGTCAGGCAGCATCCAGGGAACAGGAGAATCGACGTTTCGGGCATTAGCTTGCATTGGTTGTTGAGTGGTCTAATAAGCAGTTCTTAAAGGGACTGTAAAAGATCATTCTAAATTAGTCTAGAACATTTTATTAGCATTTTTAATGATCCCTTGAGAGATTGGAATCATGAAGCCAATAGACTCAACTGTTCAGGGGGTTTATTGCCTGCTTGTATTCATTAAATGCTATTGATAGGTTTCCCAAATGGTGTTGTTGAGATCCAAAGCAAAATGCAGTTTTCTCATGTTCATTCATTAGGTCATCGAAATAGGAGCTGCAGTGGAGGCCATTCAATCCTACTCTGCCATTCGATAAGGTCATGTCTAATCTGATTGTGTCGTAACTCAATTTCCTGCCTGCCACCATAAACTTTAATTCTGTTGTCCATCAAAAATCTGTTTAACCATCGACCCATATTCAGTGACATTTCCTTTGCTGCTCAACTGTAAAGACTGAAAACCCTCCGAGAAAATAAACTCCCCCTCATGTCAATTTTAATTGGAAGAGCATAATTTTTAAACAGCCCCCTAATTCTAGAATCACTTATTCTA